>NC_141028.1:1292500-1482500 GCF_052040795.2 Danio rerio
ATAATCCCATGGCACGTCTCGTGAAAGAGCAGGGGTTTAACCCCGGTGTCCTGGCCAAAGCCCCTCTATCGGTCTTACAATCATGGACTCCCAATCATCCCCATCCACCGAATTGGCTCTATCACTGTCTCTCCACTCCACCAATAGCTGGTGTGTGGTGAAGCACTGGTGCCGTTGCCCTGTGGCAGCCGTCGCATCATCCAAGTGGAGCTGCACACTAGTGGAGAGACCCCCCCTCATGATTGTGAAGCGCTTTAGGTGTATGACCATACACAATTAATGCGCTATATAAATACACATTACATTACATTCTACAGCATAAAGGAACTCATAAAGGTTTGAAACCACTTGAGGGAGAGTAAAGAGTGAGTGAATGTTCATTTGTTGTGTGAACTGTCCCTTTACACGAGTGAGTGAGCTCCTGCAGTACTGATCTGCAGCCAGAAGAGGGAGACACTGATCCAGGTGAGGGTTAAACTGCTGATGTCAGTTTATTGCTGGTCAAATCAGAACATCAGATGTGCTGATAAACAGAAGCATCTTCAAACGCTTCGGCTGATGGGAACAGATTTTCCATCGACACTCGTGATTATTTACTGTATTAATCCATCAGGACATAATATAAGCATTACTGATGATGAACAGAGTCTAAAAAACAAACACTCGGCATCAGAATCATTACAGAGAAATGATGGAGAGTCTTTAGCAGCAGGAGGACTTCGGAAAAGCAGAGCACATCATTAATGCTGCATCCTGATATCATATATACACTGTACATCTGCACTGAACGCTTCTTTCCTCAGCACCAAGACTACTGGATAATAAACAAGTGCAGAAAACACACACACACACACACACACACACACACACACCAATCATATGCTCAGTGAGAGACTAGTTATGTCATGTGGAACATGTCAAATTGGGTCCCTGCTGCTTCATATCTGCTTTTACTGTCATTGTAATGCCGTCATTGTAAATGAGAACTAGTTCTTAATTGACTCACCTGGTTAAATAAAGGTTATTATTATGTGGGAGACTAGTGAGACTAGTTATGTCTTGTGAGAGACTAGTTATGTCCTGTAAGAGACGAGTGAGACTAGTTATGTCCTGTGAGAGATTAGTAATATCCTGTGAGAGATTATTTATAATCCTGTAAGAGACTAATTATGCCCTGTGAGAGACTAGTTAGACTAGTTATATCTTGCAAGGGACTGGTTATGTGTTGTAAAAGATTAGTTATGTCCTGCGAGAGACTAGTGAGACTAGTTATGTCGTGTAAGAGACTAGTTTGACTAGTTTTGTCCTTTGGGAGACTACTTATGTCATTTGAGAGACTAGTTAGACTAGTTATGTATTGCAAGAGACTAATTATGTCCACTGGAGAATAGTGAGACTAGTTATGTCCTGTGAGAGACTAGTAATATCCTGTGAGAGATTATTTATAATCCTGTAAGAGACTAGTTATACCCTGTAAGACAATAGTTAGACTAGTTATATCTTGCAAGAGACTAGTTGTGTGTTGTAAAACATTAGTTATGTCCTGCGAGAGACTAGTCAGACTAGTGAGACTAGTTATGTCCTGTAAGAGACTAGTTTGACTAGTTATGCCCTGTGGGAGACTAGTTAAGTCATTTGAGAGACTAGTTAGAGTAGTTATGTCTTGTGAGAGATTGGTTATATCCTGTGAGAGATTATTTATAATCCTGTAAGAGATGACTTATGTCCTGCAAGAGACTTTTTTTGTCCTCTGAGAGACTAGTGAGACTAGTTATGTCCTGTGAGAGACTAGTTAGAGTATTTATGTTTTGCAAGAGACTAGTTAAGTCCAGTGGGAGACTAATTTTTTTCTCTGAGACTAGTGAGACCAGTTATTTCCTGTGAGAGACTAGTTATATTCTGTGATAAATTATTTATAATTCTGTAAGAGACTAGTTATGTCCTGTGAGAGACTAGTTAGAGTAATTATGTCTTGCAAGGGACTAGTTAGGTCTTGCAAGAGACTACTTATGTCCTGCGAGAGAATAATTTTGTCCTCTGATGACTAGTGAGACTAGTTATGTCCTGTGAGAGATTAGTTATAATCCTGTAAGAGAACAGTTATGTCCTGTGAGAAACTAGTTAGAGTAGTTATGTCTTGCAAGAGACGAATGATGTCCTGCGAGAGACTTATTGTGTCCTCTAAGACTAGTGAGACTAGATATGCTCTGTGAGAGATTAGTTATGTTCTGTGAGAGATTATTTATAATCCTGTAGGAGACTAGTTATGTCCTCTGAGAGACTAGTTAGAGTAGTTATGTCTTGCAAGGGATTAGTTATGTTTTGCAAGCTATGTCTTGCAAGAGACTAGTTATGTCCCGAAAGAGACTAGTTAGACTAGTAATGTATTGCAAGAGACTAATTATGTCCACTGGAGACCAGTGAGACTAGTTATGTCCTGTGAGAGACTAGTAATATCCTGTGAGAGATTATTTATAATCCTGTAAGAGACTAGTTATACCCTGTAAGAGAATAGTTAGACTAGTTATGTCCTGCAAGAGACTAGTGAGACAAGTTATGTCCCGTGAGAGACTAGTTAGACTAGTTATGTCCTGTGAGAGATTAGTTATATCCTGTGAGAGATTATTTATAATCATGTAAAAGACTAGTTATGTCCTGCGAGACTAGTTAGACTAGTTATGTACTGTGAGAGACTAGTTAGAGTAATTATGTCTTGCAAGGGAATAGTTATGTCCTGCGAGAGACCAATTTTGTCCTCTGAGAGACTAATGAGACTAGTCCTATGCCCTGTAGAAGATTAGTTATATCCTATGAGAGATTATTTATAATCCTGTGAGACACTAGTAATATCCTGAGAGAGACTAATATAAATCAGATGTGCTCAAGACAGTCAAAGCAACATTGTACAATCACTGATGTTCTCAAATTTCGATCAGATTTTTGCTGAGGTTTCTTGGTTATCTTGTAAATGCTGCAACTAATAATACTTCCAACATTGAGCAATGTTTATACGTGCACAAGTTAATGAACTAACTAAAATAAATAAATGCATTATTATTTCTGTGATGTAAACACTCCTAAAGCTTTGGCAGCTAACCTTGCCTGTATAATCAGTAGTGCATTTACTGTGTCTGAAAGAGCATTGGTCATATTTACTTTGGTCTTTGATTGTAAACAAAGATCAAGAGTAATTAGTGAAGATTTTCATGGGAAGAGCTTCATCTGATGGGGTTATGAAGCCTGTAAACGCATCTGCATCCTGAGTGTAAAGAATGTTTATTAAAGCATCAGAAGGACACGGAGATTCCTCGCCTCGAGCAGCGGTTTAATCATCTGTGTGCGTGTGTGTGTGTGTGTGTGTGTGTCTGCTGGTTCTCACATTAAGCACAATCACATCTGATTCTGTTCTCTCAGTCTGAGCCTAAAACAACGACAGGAATGAGTGGAAAATGCCTGTATTTGTAATAAACTCAGATATTAAAGCAACATTATGAGCAAAAACAACAAATCACAGCAGAAATCCAAACTTTGTGCCTACATGTAGAGGAAATGCCTGCATGCAAGGATCATTCTGTGACTTCCACCAATTTTTTGTTTTTATTATATGTGTGAAAGTGAACATGATGAAAGACATTGATCTGAACTAAAGCAAAACTAATGTGAATTAATGACAGTGTTGTGTTAAAAAAGTCTTCTTTCTTGTCCTAAATCAAGAAGCATTTTCTGGAAAAGCAAATAAGCACTCTGCCAGTGGGGTGAGTGAAATAATATTGTTGTTTTAAGGAAAAAAGTATTATCTCTGAAAACAAAATAGTATTTACTTTCTAGAAAATGCTTTTTTTAAGCAACACTTTTTTTCTTTTGTTTTTATGCAGTGTTTTAGGGCGGAATTTGTCTCATATTTCATCAAGATTGTAAACTTAATTCTTTTCATTTGAAACTGAAGTTAAAATCCTTCTGTACTAAGAAAAAAAGTAAACATTCTCAATTAATTTCTTTCAGAATCAAAACTACTTAAGAAAGTATCTTATAATACTTAATAATAATTTAAGTTAAAATTAAGTCTGTTTTTTAGTACAACAAGCTAAAAACGGAAATGCTTGTAGTTTCTGCCAACTCGACTCTACATCATACCTTTTCAATCCAGATGGACGGGGCAACCATTACTGCATCCAAAATGGTGAAAAGCCTTGGAGTAACGATTGATGACCAGCTAACCTTCTCTGACCACATCTCTAGAACTGCTCGATCTTGCAGATTCACACTCTACAACATCAGAAAGGTCCGACCCTTCCTATCTGAACATGCAGCTCCTTGTTCAAGCTCTTGTTCTCTCCAGACTGGACTATTGCAACTCTCTACTAGCCGGGCTTCCAGCTAACTCTATCAAACCTCTTCAACTGCTTCAGAACGCAGCAGCACGAGTGGTCTTTAATGAAGCTAAAAGAGCACATGTCACTCCGCTGCTCATCCGTTTGCACTGGCTGCCAGTTGCTGCTCGCATCAAATTCAAAGCTCTGATGTTTGCTTACGAAGCGACTTCTGGCTTTGCTCCTTCTTATCTGCTCTCACTTCTGCAGATGTATGTGTCCTCCAGAAACTTGCGTTCTGTGAATGAACGTCGCCTCGTGGTTCCATCCCAAAGAGGGAAGAAATCACTTTCCCGAACTCTCGCATTCAATCTGCCCAGTTGGTGGAATGAACTCCCTAACTGCATCAGAACGGCAGAGTCACTCGCTGTCTTCAAGAAACCACTAACAACTCAACTATTTAGTCTCCACTTCCCTTCCTCATCTGCAATTGCCTCTCTGGATCCACCACTAAACTTACATTACTAATGTTTTCCGTCTTACACTTTACACACCTGGAACTTGCCTACGGCACTTCTTCATTGTTGCTCTTATAGTTGTGTAAATTGCTTCCTTGTCCTCATTTGTAAGTCGCTTTGGATAAAAGCGTCCGCTTAATGACTAAATGTAAATGTAAATAAACTTATTTCAAACTAAAAAACAAGATTGTTTTTAACTTATTCCACTGGCAGATTATTATTTTAAAGTAAAAACTCACTTAATTTTGACTTATCATTTCTAAAAAAACAAAACAATATTTTTTGTAAATCAAAATGCTTTTTGATTTAAGAGTTTGTAGACATTTGGACCAGAAACAAGACTAAATTAAGAAAATAAAACAGTTTGCAGTGTGCTACAGGCCGTAGGAAATAAATTAAGTTTGCTGAAGATTATTTTTAAAATATTTTTATTATCATCACTGTAAATAAAACTAGCTTTATTTGAGGTATTTCTTATCTTTATTTAGTATTTAGCTCCTGCAGTAAACGTCTCTTGATTTGACAATGTTAGGAATGGAATCCTGAACACAAATCACTGCTGCGCTGAGAAAAAAAAAGCTTTTCTTAATGTGTTTTTGTCTAATTTTTAGTCCAAATATCTACAAATGATTAAATCAAGAGGCATTTTCCCAAGTGGTGCTCACTGCAGAGCCATTTGGGCAGAGCTGAGCTCCAGTGAGGGGGAGCTTCAGCTCTGGCTCCTCCTTTCTTGCATTTCTTCTACGAGTGATGTCACTGGGGGTAGGGTTAGGGGAGGGGTTGGTGTATGCATTAAAACAGCTTATAGGAGGAGGAGCGAGAGCTCATGCTCCCCCTCGCTGGAGCTCAGCTCTGCCCAAATGGCTCTGCAGCGAGCAGTGTCTCCATTTTCTGGACAAGCGTTGTTTAAAAAAAACATTGTTTTATTTTCAGAAGTAATAAAATCAAGATTAGGTGAGTTTTTCCTTAGAACAAGTAAAATAATATGACAATCAGGTCAGCAAAGTAAACTGAAAACAAGATAGTTTTGCTTGTTCTAACGTAAAAATTTGACTTATTCCTAAAAAACAATCATTAGGGGGTCAAGCGCGAAGCGCTGAAACCCTATTGTTTTTGTTAAGATTTTTATTATTATTATTATTATTATTATTATTATTATTATTATTATTATTATTTTTCTGCCCTAGTTTTTATTGGGCAGACCAAACCGTAAGGCCTAGAGAACTGAAACTTGGCCAGATGGTAGTACCCCGGTACACTAGACCCTGGCCAAAGATCAGCTTAATCGGACCATAGGTGGCGCTATACCGCAAAAAAACAACATTTTGCACATTTTTGGCCGCCATTTGTAAACCGTTTGTCGTAGAATCAAGTAATTTACATATTTGGAATCCTTGGGTCTGTGCAAACAAAAGTGGAGTGACTCAGATTTTCTCTATGACGCACCGTTTTCCCGCTACATCGCGATTTGTCCGAAACCTACTTTTGCGAACTAGTCCTAGGTTTTTCAACCAATCTAAACCAAACCAGCTCTCAAATGTTCTCTGGACACTGAATATCAATAATTATTGAAAAAAAGTTAAAATTTTTATTCTCATGCAAAACAATACGCAAAAATGTTCCATGCTAATTGAAGCTAAATGCTAATTGTAGCTATAACTTTTGAACTGAATGAGATATTATCACCAAACTTGGTACACACATGTGTAAGGTGAATTTGAGGTCACAGTGCAAAACCCGTGGATTTTGGCCACATGGTGGCGCTATAAAGCTTAAAAACATAAAAATTACTCTAACCTTACAATCATTAGTCCAATCAGCTTGAAATTTGGCAAGCAGTGTCTTTGATCAAGTTGTCATAACATACTATAAGGACATTGGCACATCTCAAAAAACATGGCCGCCATTGGCCAATTAGAATTGAGCAGCCATTTAACAAGGTTAACGATGAGTAATCAGAACGAAACTCACTGGGCATGTTTGACTCATGGTCCTAGAGGTCTGTAAGAATTTTGAAAGAAATCGGCCACTAGGGGGCGATTTTGTGTTTTTTGAGGGTGTAATTGATTGGTTATTACACACAGTTTTGCGCAACCACACAATTTACATATCATATGATAGGCCTGCTCATACCGAACAGTTTGACACTAAAACCACTGCTGTCAGTCACACCGTTCGTTAAATATGCATCAATTAATGAAAAACCTACTTTTGCAAACTAGTCCCTTGTTTTTCACTCAATCGCAACGAAACAAGTGTTGTTAGAATCTCTGGACTATCTAGATCAATAATTATTAAAAAAAAGTTGAACTTTTCACTTCTGATTGCTGTAACAGGCTCATTTACAAAAGGGGCGTGTCTACATGAACCTACATGCCTGTAAACCAATAAGGAAAAACCAAAACATTACAGAAATTGTCGAGCACATGTGGCATATCAATGTAAAGAAACATGCAAAATTTTGTGAAGATCGGGCATTAGGTGGCGCTATAATAGTGGAAATGGCATTAAAAACATGCTAAATTGGCTTAAAAATGCAGTAAATGTGCTTCATTTACACACTTTACCAATTTTAGTCTAAGCTTATCACTGAAATGATTTACATGTTAAACTTTTTGTCCATCTTGAATGTTTTAAAGGTCTCAAAAACACATATTTTCCATATTCTATCATTTTAGCCACTATAACACAGACTTTTAACTGTTACCTACCATTTCTAACCACTAGATGTCACCACAAGAACACTTATTTATTGTTCACAACATTTGCATACCTTTGTTTTTTAAGTTTAAAGTCAGGGAAATTGCATTTAGGATCATTTTGAATCACACTTTGACATGATGTAAACAGTGTTGTGCATTAAAAATCTAATTTAGTCCCATTTAACCTCTTCATAATAATTCTAATTGGCAATACTGGTTCTATGATTAAACACCTTGTTTTAAAACATGTAAAGAAAATCACAACTGTGTCTACAAGATGGCAGTAACACACCACTGATAGTTTATAGTTTATTTTACTGCTCTGTAGAAAAGAATGTAAAGTAATTGGCCATAGCATGAAACTCGTAGACATTGGCCACATGGTGGCGCTATACATTGTAAATTCACAGGCTTCCTGACTGCTATATAATCTTACCCTGCTAAACTGCTTGACCCCCGTCAATCGCCGCTTGCGGCTATATTTAGGGGGTCAAGCGCGAAGCGCTGAAACCCTATTGTTTTTGTTAAGATTTTTAGGGGGTCAAGCGCGAAGCGCTGAAACCCTATTGTTTTTGTTAAGATTTTTATTATTATTATTATTAGGGGGTCAAGCGCGTAGCGCTGAAACCCTATTGTATTTGTTAGGATTTTTAGGGGGTCAAGCGCGAAGCGCTGAAACCCTATTGTTTTTGTTAAAATTTTTATTATTAGGGGGTCAAGCGCGAAGCGCTGAAACCCTATTGTATTTGTAAGGATTTTTATTATTATTATTCTGCCGAAGTCACTATTGCCCAGGCCAAACCGTAAGTCCGAGAGAGCTGAAACTTGGTCAGATGGTAGTACTCCGGTACACTACATTCTCACCGAAGATCAGCCAAATCGGCCCATAGGTGGCGCTATTGCGCCAAAACCCAATATTTTGGCCGCCATTTGTACACCGTTTGTCGTAGACTCAAAAAAATTACATATTTGGAATCCTTGGGTCAGCACCAACAAAAGTGGAGTGACCCAGATTTTCTCTACGGTGGACCGTTTTCCCGCTACATCGCGATTTGTCCGAAACCTACTTTTGCGAACTAGTCCTAGGTTTTTTGCCCAATTTGAACCAAACCAGCTCTGAAATGTTCTCTGGACACTAAATATCAATAATTATCAAAAAAAAGTTGAATTTTTTTTTCTCGCACGAAACAGTACACAACAATGTTCAAGGCTAATTGAAGCTAATTGCTAATTGTAGCTATAACTTTTGAAAGGAATGAGATATCCTCACCAAGCTTGGTACACATATGTGTAAGCTTAATTTGATGTGACAGTGCAAAACCCGTGGACTTTGGCCACATGGTGGCGCTATAAAGTTTAAAAAACATAAAAATTACTCTAACCTTACAACCATTACTCCAATCAGCTTGAAATTTGGTATGTAGTGTCTTTGACCAAGTTGTCATAACATACTATAAGGACATTGGCATATCTCAAAAAACATGGCCGCCATTAGCCAACAAAAATTGAGCAGCCATTTAACAAGGTTAACGATGAGTGATCGAAACGAAACTCGCTGGGCATGTTCGACTCACGGTCCTTGAGGGCTGTAAGAATTTTGAAAGAAATCGGCCACTAGGGGGCGATTTTACGTATTTTTAGTGTGTAATGGGTTGTGTATTACACAACCCTTTGCGCAACCACACAAAATACATATCATATGATAGGCCTGCTCATACCGAACAGTTTGACACTCAAACCACTGCTGTCACTTACACCGTTCGTTAAATATTCATCAATATAGGAAAAACCTACTTTTGCGAACTAGTCCCTGGTTTTTAGTTCAGTCGCGACGAAACCAGTGTTGTTAGAATCTCTGGACTGTGTAGATCAATAATTATCCAAAAAAAGTGGAACTTTTCACTTTGGCTGCCTGTAACAGGCTAATTTACAAAAGGGGCGTGTCTACACGAACCTACATGCCTGTAAACCAATAAGGAAAACTCAAAACATCACAGAAATCGGTGAGCACATGTGCCATATCAACGAGAAGAAACTTGCAAAATTTTGTGAAGATCAAACCATAGGTGGCGCTATAATAGCAAAAATAGTCTTTAAAACATGCTAAATGGCTTACAAATGCAGTAAATGTGCTTTATTTACACACTATTTTACAAAAAACACTTAATCTACATATCATATGATAGGTCTGCTCATACTGAACAGTTTGACACTAAAACCACTGCAGTCACTCACATTGTTCATTAAAAAACCATCAATATGTACAAAACCTACTTTTGCAAACTAGTCCCTGGTTTTTAGCTCAATCGCAACGAAACCAGTGTTGTTAGAATTTCTGGACTATCTAGATCAATAATTATCAAAAAAAAGTGGAACTTTTCACTTTGGCTAGCTGTAACAGGCTCATTTACAAAAGGGGCGTGTCTACACGAACCTACATGCCTGTAAACCAATAAGGAAGAGGCAAAACATCACAAAAATTGGTGAGCACATGTCGCATATCAATGAGAAGAAACGTGCAAAATTTTGTGAAGATCAAACCATAGGTGGCGCTATAATAGCAAAAATAGTCTTTAAATAATGCTAAATCGCTTAAAAATAAAGCAAATTTGCTTCATTTACACACTATTTCACAAAAAACACTCAATCTACATATCATATGAGAGGTCTGCTCATACTGAACAGTTTGAAACTAAAACCACTGCTGTTACTCAAACTGTTCATTAAAAAACCATCCATATAAACAAAACCTACTTTTGCGAACTAGTCCCTGGTTTTTAACTCAATCGCAACGAAACCAGTGTTGTATGAATCTCTGGACTGTGTAGATCAATAATTATCAAAAAAAGTTGAACTTTCCATTTTAGATAGCTGTAACTGGCTCATTTACAAAAGGGGCGTGTCTACACGAACCTACATGCCTTTAAACCAATAAGGAAAACCCAAAACATCACAGAAATTGGTGAGCAGATGTGGCATATCGATGTGAATAAACTTGCAAAATGTTGTGGAGATTGGGCAATAGGTGGCGCTATAATAGTGGAAATGGTTCTAAAAACATGCTAAAATGGCTTAAAAATGCAGTATATGTGCTTCATTTACACACTTTTCACTGAAATGATTTATAAGTTGTTTTTTTTTTTTGTCCATCTTGGATGTTTAAAGGTCTCAAAAACACATTTTCAATATTCTATCATTTTAGCCACTATAACACAGACTTTTAACTGTCACCTACCATTTCTAACCACTAGATGTCACAACAAGACCACTTATTTATTGTTCAAAACATTTGCATACCTTTGTTGTTTTACATTTTTTTAGTTTAAAGTCAGGGAAATTGCATTTAGGATCATTCTGAATCACATTTTGATCTGATGTAAACACTGTTATGCATTAAACATCTAATTTAGTCCCAGTTAACCTCTCCATAATAATTCTAATTGGCAAAACTGGTTCTATAATTAAACACCTTGTTTTAAAACATGTAAAGAAAATCACAACTGTGGCTTCTAGATGGCAGAAACAGACCACTTATTGTTTATTTTACTGCTCTATAGCAAAGAATGTAATGTAATGTAATGCATTCTGAATCCCAAACTGACATGGCATGAACACAGTTAATGCATTTAAGATCAAATTTAGTCAAAGCTTGTCACACTTTTTACTCTGTAGATTTTTAATTATTTTAATAAAATACAAAATTTTAATTTTATATAGTTAGAACATGCTCAATTATAGAAGGGATATGTTTATGCACACCTAAATGGCTGTAATCACATAAATAAATTACACTGTGGCCACTAGATGGCAGTAGGAGATCATTAATAGCTTATTCACTGCTCTTTTGTCATTTTTATTAAGAAGAGCTAAAATAGCCATAACTCATGAATGAATTAAAATATCTTCACCAAACTTGTTACACATATGCTTAAAATATTTCAGTCTAAGCTCATAGCATAAAACTCGTAGACAATGGCCACATGATGGCGCTATACATTGTAAAATCACTGTATCTGATTAACCATTTATCTGATTAACTTACAATTTGACATGTCGTGTCTTTGTCTAAAGTGCCATGACTCGATGTACACATTATATCATAGGGCTGCTTATACTGGTCACTTTGACATAAAAGCGGTCACTCGAAATGTTCATTAAAAATTTGTCAATATGTAAAAATCGAAGTTGCTTCTCTGGAGTGTTTAATCAAATATTTGTTAGCTCAATCTATAAACTTTAACGCTCTAATCGTATATTTCGTTGTCGAATAAACTACTTACAGGCGTCCTAACTGCTATATGACCTTACCCTGCTAAACTGCTTGACCCCCGTTAATTGCTGCTTGCAGCTATATTTATTAGGGGGTCAAGCGCGAAGCGCTGAAACCCTATTGTTTTTGTTAAGATTTTTATTAGGGGGTCAAGCGCGAAGCGCTGAAACCCTATTGTTTTTGTTAAGATTTTTATTATTATTATTATTATTATTATTATTATTATTATTCTGCCGAAGTCACTATTGCCCAGACCAAACCGTAAGGCCGAGAGAGCTGAAACTTGGCCAGATGGTAGTACCCCGGTACACTACGTTCTGGCCAAAGATCAGCCAAATCAGACCATAGGTGGCGCTATGGCGCCAAAAAAACACTTTTTGGACATTTTTGGCCGCTTATCGTTCACCGTTTGTCGTAGACTCAAAAACTTTACATTTTTTGAATCCTTGGGTTAACCTGAACAAAAGTGTATAGCAGAAATTTTTGCTCTACGACGCACCGTTTTCCCGCTACATCGCGATTTATCCGAAACCTACTTTTACGAACTAGTCCTAGGTTTTTCACTCAATCTAAACCAAACCAGCTCTCAAATGTTCTCTGGACACTGAATATCAATAATTATCAAAAAAAAGTTGACATTTTTATTCTCACGCGAAACAGTACACAACAATGTTCGATGCTAATTGAAGCTAAATGCTAATTGGAGCTATAACTTTTGAACGGAATGAGATATCATCACCAAACTTGGTACACACATGCATAAGCTCAATTTGATGTGATAGTGCAAAAACAGCGGACTTTGGCCACATGGTGGCGCTATAAAGCTTAAAAACCATAAAATGACCCTAACCTTACAACCGTTAGTCCGATCAGCTTGAAATTTGGCATGCAGTGTCTTTGACCAGTTTGCCATAACATATTATAAGGACAATGACACATCTAAAAAAACATGGTCGCCATTAGCCAATTAAAATTGTGCAGCCATTTAGCAAGGTTAACGATGAGCGATCGGAACGAAACTCGCTGGGTATGTTCGACTTATGGATCTAGAGGACTGTAAGAATTTTGAAAGAAATCGGCCACTAGGGGGCGATTTTACGCAATTTTAAGGTGTAATGGGTTGTGTATCACACAACCTTTTGCAAAACCACACAAAATAAATATCATATGATAGGCCTGCTCATACCGAACAGTTTGACACTAAAACCACTGCTGTCAGTCACACCGTTCGTTAAATATGCATCAATATAGGAAAAACCTACTTTTGCGAACTAGTCCCTGGTTTTTAGTTCAATCGCGACGAAACCAGTGTTGTTGGAATCTCTGGACTGTGTAGATCAATAATTATCAAAAAAAAGTTGAACTTTTCACTTTGGCTAGCTGTAACAGGCTCATTTACAAAAGGGGCGTGTCCACACGAACCTTCATGCCTGTAAACCAATAAGGAAAACTCAAAACACCACAGAAATTAGTGAGCACATGTGGCATGTCAACGAGATGAAACTTGCAAAATTTTGTGAAGATCAAACCATAGGTGGCGCTATAATAGCAAAAATAGTCTTAAAAACATGCTAAATGGCTTACAAATGCAGTAAATGTGCTTCATTTACACAATATTTCACAAAAAACACTTAATCTACATATCATATGGTAGGTCTGCTCATACTGAACAGTTTGATACTAAAACCACTGCTGTCACTCACACCATTCATTAAAAAACCATCAATACAAACAAAACCTACTTTTGCAAACTAGTCCCTGGTTTTTCACTTAATCGCAACGAAACTAGTGTTGTTAGAATCTCTGGACTATCTAGATCAATAATTATCAAAAAAAAGTGGAACTTTTCACTTTGGCTAGCTGTAACAGGCTCATTTACAAAAGGGGCGTGTCTACACGAACCTACATGCCTGTAAACCAATAAGGAAGAGGCAAAACATCACAAAAATTGGTGAGCACATGTCGCATATCAATGCAAATAAACATGCAAAATTTTGTGGAGATCGGGCAATAGGTGGCGCTATAATAGTAGAAATAGTTCTAAAAACATCATAAAATGGCTTAAAACTGCAGTAAATGTGCTTCATTTACACACCTATCACTGAAATGATTTACAAGTTTGTTTGTTTTTTGCCCATCTTCGATGTTTAAAGGTCTCAAAAACACATATTTTTAGTATTCTATCATTTTAGCCACTATAACACAGACTTTTAACTGTCACCTACCATTTCTAACCACTAGATGTCACAACAAGACCACTTATTTATTGTTCATAACATTTGTATACCTTTGTTGTTTTACATTTTTTTGAGTTTAAAGTCAGGGAAATTGCATTTAGGATCATTCTGAATCACATTTTGACCTGATATAAACACTGTTATGTATTAAACATCTAATTTGGTCACAGTTAACCTCTGTGTAATAATTCTAATAGGCATAACTGGTTGTATAATTAAACACCTAGTTTTAAAACATTTGTAAAGAAAATCACAATTGTGGCCACTAGATGGCAGTAAAAGACCACTTATAGTTTATAGTTTATTTTACTGCTCTGTAGCAAAGAATGTGATGTAATATAATGCATTCTGAATCCCAAATTGACATGAACTGAACACAGTTAATGCATTTAAGATTAAATTTTGTCAAAGCTTGTCACACATTTTACTCTTTAGATTTTTAAATTCTTTTAATAAAACACAAAATTATTAGTTTATGTAGTTATTTAGTTTTGTCATTTTTGTTGGGAAGAGCTAAAATAGCCATAACTCATGAATGGATTGAAATATCTACACCAAACTTGTCACACATATGCAAGAGGTTAATCAGAGGTCATAGCATGAAATTTGTAGACATTGGCCACATGGTGGCGCTATACATTGTAAAATCACTGTATCTGAGTAACCATTTATCTGATTATCTAGTAATTTGACATGCCGTGTCTTTGTCTAAGGTGCCATGACTCGATCTACACATTATATCTTAGGGCTGCTTATAATGAACGCTTTGACATAAAAGCGGTCACTCGAAATGTTCATTAAAAATTTGTCAATATGTAAAAATCGAAGTTGCTTCTCTGGAGTGTTTAATCAAACATTTGTTAGCTCAATCTATAAACTTTAACACTCTAATCGTATATTTCGTTGTCGAATAAACTACTTACAGGCGTCCTAACTGCTATATGACCTTATCCTGCTAAACTGCTTGACCCCCGTTAATTGCTGCTCGCAGCTATATTTATTATTATTATTATTATTATTCTGCCGAAGTCACTATTGCCCAGGCCAAACCGTAAGGCCGAGAGAGCTGAAACTTGGCCAGAAGGTAGTACCCCGGTACACTACGTTCTGGCCAAAGATCAGCCAAATCAGACCATAGGTGGCGCTATGGCGCCAAAAAAACACTTTTTGGACATTTTTGGCCGCTATTCGTTCACCGTTTGTCGTAGACTCAAAAACTTTACATTTTTTGAATCCTTGGCTTAACCTGAACAAAAGTGTATAGCAGAAATTTTTGCTCTACGACGCACCGTTTTCCCGCTACATCGCGATTTATCCGAAACCTACTTTTACGAACTAGTCCTAGGTTTTTCACTCAATCTAAACCAAACCAGCTCTCAAATGTTCTCTGGACACTGAATATCAATAATTATCAAAAAAAAGTTGACATTTTTATTCTCACTCGAAACAGTACACAACAATGTTCAATGCTAATTGAAGCTAAATGCTAATTGGAGCTATAACTTTTGAACGGAATGAGATATCATCACCAAACTTGGTACACACATGTATAAGCTTAATTTGAGGTGACAGTGCAAAAACAGCGGACTTTGGCCACATGGTGGCGCTATAAAGCTTAAAAACCATAAAATGACCCTAACCTTACAACCGTTAATCCGATCAGCTTGAAATTTGGCATGCAGTGTCTTTGACCAGTTTGCCATGACATATTATAAGGACAATGACACATCTCAAAAAACATGGCCGCCATTAGCCAATTAAAATTGTGCAGCCATTTAGCAAGGTTAACAAGCAGCGATCGGAACGAAACTCGCTGGGTATGTTCGACTTATGGACCTAGAGGTCTGTAAGAATTTTGAAAGAAATCAGCCTCTAGGGGGCGATTTTACGCAATTTTAAGGTGTAATGGGTTGTGTATCACACAACCTTTTGCGCAACCACACAAAATACATATCATATGATAGGCCTGCTCATACCGAACAGTTTGACACTAAAACCACTGCTGTCAGTCACACCGTTCGTTAAATATGCATCAATATAGGAAAAACCTACTTTTGCGAACTAGTCCCTGGTTTTTCACTCAATTGCAACGAAACGAGTGTTGTTAGAATCTCTGGACTGTGTAGATCAATAATTATCAAAAAAAAGTTGAACTTTTCACTTTGGCTATCTGTAACAGGCTAATTTACAAAAGGGGCGTGTCCACACGAACCTACATGCCTGTAAACCAATAAGGAAAACTCATAACATCACAGAAATTGGTGAGAACATGTGCCATATCAATGAAAAGTAACTTGCAAAGTTTTGTGAAGATCAAACCATAGGTGGCGCTATAATAGCAAAAAATAGTCTTAAAAACATGCCAAATGGCTTACAAATAAAGTAAATGTGCTTCATTTAAACACTATTTCACAAAAACACTTAATCTACATATCAAATGATAGGTCTGCTCATACTGAACAGTTTGACACTAAACCCACTGCTGTCACTCACACCGATCATTAAAAAACCATCAATATAAACAAAACCTACTTTTGCGAACTAGTCCCTGGTTTTTAGTTCAATCGCAACGAAACCAGTGTTGTATGGACCTCTGGACTGAGTAGATCAATAATTATCAAAAAAAAGATGAACTTTCCATTTTAGATAGCTGTAACAGTCTCATTTACAAAAGGGGCGTGTCTACACGAACCTACATGCCTGTAAACCAATAAGAAAAACCCAAAACATCGCAGAAATTGATGAGCTCATGTGGCATATCAATGCGAATAAACATGCAAAATTTTGTGGTGATCGGGCAATAGGTGGCGCTATAATAGTAGAAATGGTTCTAAAAACATCATAAAATGGCTTAAAAATGCAGTAAATGTGCTTCATTTACACACTTATCACTGAAATGATTTATAAGTTTTTTTTTTTTGCCCATCTTGGATGTTTAAAGGTCTCAAAAACACATATTTTCAATATTCTATCATTTTAGCCACTATAACACAGACTTTTAACTGTCACCTACCATTTCTAACCACTAGATGTCACAACAAGACCACTTATTTATTGTTCATAATATTTGCATACCTTTGTTGTTTTACATTTTTTTGAGTTTAAAGTCAGGGAAATTGCATTTAGGATCATTCTGAATCACATTTTGACCTGATATAAACACTGTTATGCATTAAACATCTAATTTGGTCACAGTTAACCTCTTCATAATAATTCTAATAGGTAAAACTGGTTCTATAATTAAACACCTTGTTTTAAAACATATGTAAAGAAAATCACAACTGTGGCAACTAGATGGCAGTAACAGACCACTTATAGTTTATAGTTTATTTTACTGCTCTATAGCACAGAATGTGATGTAATGTTATGTTATGTAATGCATTCTGAATCCCAAATTGACATGAACTGAACACAGTTAATGCATTTAAGATTAAATTTTGTCAAAGCTTGTCACACCTTTTACTCTGTAGATTTTTAAATTCTTTTAATAAAACACAAAATTATTAGTTTATATAGTTATATAGTTTTGTCATTTTTGTTGGGAAGAGCTAAAATAGCCATAACTCATGAATGGATTGAAATATCTACACCAAACTTGTCACACATATGCAAGAGGTTAATCAGAGGTCATAGCATGAAATTCGCAGACATTAGCCACAAGATGGCGCTATACATTGTAAAATCACTGTATCTGAGTAACCATTTATCTGATTAACTTAAAATTTGACATGTCGTGTCTTTGTCTAAGGTGCAATGACTCGATCTACACATTATATCACAGGGCTGCTTATACTGGTCACTTTGACATAAAAGCGGTCACTCGAAATGTTCATTAAAAATTTGTCAATATGTAAAAATCGAAGTTGCTTCTCTGGAGTGTTTAATCAAACGTTTGTTAGCTCAATCTATAAACTTTAACACTCTAATCGTATATTTCGTTGTCGAATAAACTACTTACAGGCGTCCTAACTGCTATATGACCTTACCCTGCTAAACTGCTTGACCCCCGTTAATTGCTGCTTGCAGCTATATTTATTATTATTATTATTATTATTCTGCCGAAGTCACTATTGCCCAGACCAAACCGTAAGGCCGAGAGAGCTGAAACTTGGCCAGATGGTAGTACTCCGGTACACTACGTTCTCACCAAAGATCAACCAAATCGGACCATAGGTGGCGCTATGGCGCCAAAAACCAAGATTTTGGACATTTTTGACCGCTATACGTTCACCGTTTGTCGTAGACTCAAAAACTTTACATTTTTTCATTCCTTGGGTTAGCCCCAACAAAAGTGCACAACTGAAATTTTTGCTCTACGACGCACCGTTTTCCCGCTACATCGCGATTTGTCCGAAACCTACTTTTGCGAACTAGTCCTAGGTTTTACACTCAATCTAAACCAAACCAGCTCTCAAATGTTCTCTGGACACTGAATATCAATAATTATCAAAAAAAAGTTGACATTTTTATTCTCACGCGAAACAGTGCACAACAATGTTCGATGCTAATTGAAGCTAAATGCTAATTGGAGCTATAACTTTTGAACGAAATGAGATATCATCACCAAACTTAATACACTCATGCATAAGTTCAATTTGAGGTGACTCTGCAAAACCCGCAGACTTTGGCCACATGGTGGCGCTATAAAGCTAAAAAAACATAAAAATTACTCTAACCTTACAGCCATTAGTCCAATCAGCTTGAAATTTGGCATGCAGTGTCTTTGACCAAGTTGTCATAACATACTATAAGGACATTGGCATATCTAAAAAAACATGGCCGCCATTGGCCAATTAAAATTGAGCAGCCATTTAACAAGGTTAACGATGAGTGATCGAAACGAAACTCGCTGGGCATGTTCGACTCATGGTCCTAGAGGTCTGTAAGAATTTTGAAAAAAATCGGCCACTAGGGGGCGATTTTACGTATTTTTAGTGTGTAATGGGTTGTGTATCACACAACCTTTTGCGCAACCACACAAAATACATATCATATGATAGGCCTGCTCATACCGAACAGTTTGACACTCAAACCACTGCTGTCACTTACACCGTTCGTTAAATATTCATCAATATAAACAAAACCTACTTTTGCAAACTAGTCCCTGGTTTTTCACTCAATCGCAACGAAACCAGTGTCGTATGAACCTCTGGACTGAGTAGATCAATAATTATCAAAAAAAAGTTGAACTTTCCATTTTAGATAGCTGTAACTGGCTCATTAACAAAAGGGGCGTGTCTACATGAACCTACATGCCTGTAAACCAATAAGGAAAACCGAAAACATCACAGAAATTAGTGAGCAGATGTGGCATATCAATGTGAATAAACATGAAAAATTTTGTGGAGATTGGGCTATAGGTGGCGCTATTATAGTGGAAATGGTTCTAAAAACATGCTAAAATGGCTTAAAAATGAAGTAAATGTGCTTCATTTACACACTTATCACTGAAATGATTTACAAGTTTGTTTTTTTTGTCCATCTTGGATGTTTAAAGGTCTCAAAAACACATTTTCAATATTCTATCATTTTAGCCACTATAACACAGACTTTCAACTGTCACCTACCATTTCTAACCACTAGATGTCACAACAAGACCATTTATTTATTGTTCAAAACATTTGCATACCTTTGTTGTTTTACATTTTTTGAGTTTAATGTCAGGGAAATTGCATTTAGGATCATTCTGAATCATATTTTGACCTGATGTAAACACTGTTATGCATTAAACATCTAATTTGGTCCCAGTTAACCTCTTCATAATAATTCTAATAGGGAAAACTGGTTCTATGATTAAACACATTGTTTTAAAACATATGTAAAGAAAATCACAACTGTGGCTTCTAGATGGCAGTAACAGACCACTTATTGTTTATTTTACTGCTCTATAGCAAAGAATGTAATGTAATGTAATGCATTCTGAATCCCAAACTGACATGGCATGAACACAGTTAATGCATTTAAGATCAAATTTAGTCAAAGCTTGTCACACTTTTTACTCTGTAGATTTTTAATTATTTTAATAAAATACAAAATTTTTATTTTATATAGTTAGAACATGCTCAATTATAGAAGGGATATGTTTATGCACACCTAAATGGCTGTAATCACATAAATAAATTACACTGTGGCCACTAGATGGCAGTAGGAGATCACTAATAGCTTATTCACTGCTCTTTTGTCATTTTTATTAAGAAGAGCTAAAATAGCCATAACTCATGAATGAATTAAAATATCTTCACCAAACTTGTTACACATATGCTTAAAATATTTCAGTCTAAGCTCATAGCATAAAACTCGTAGACAATGGCCACATGATGGCGCTATACATTGTAAAATCACTGTATCTGATTAACCATTTATCTGATTAACTTAAAATTTGACATGTCATGTCTTTGTCTAAGGTGCCATGACTCGATCTACACATTATATCATAGGGCTGCTTATACTGGTCACTTTGACATAAAAGCGGTCACTCGAAATGTTCATTAAAAATTTGTTAATATGTAAAAATCGAAGTTGCTTCTCTGGAGTGTTTAAGCAAACATTTGTTAGCTCAATCTATAAACTTTAACACTCTAATCGTATATTTCGTTGTCGAATAAACTACTTACAGGCGTCCTAACTGCTATATGACCTTACCCTGCTAAACTGCTTGACCCCCGTTAATTGCTGCTTGCAGCTATATTTAGGGGGTCAAGCGCGAAGCGCTGAAACCCTATTGTATTTGTAAGGATTTTTAGGGGGTCAAGCGCGAAGCGCTGAAACCCTATTGTTTTTGTTAAGATTTTTATTATTATTATTATTATTATTATTATTCTGCCGAAGTCACTATTGCCCAGACCAAACCGTAAGGCCGAGAGAGCTGAAACTTGGCCAGATGGTAGTACTCCGGTACACTACGTTCTGGCCAAAGATCAACCAAATCAGTCCATAGGTGGCGCTATGGCGCCAAAAAAACACTTTTTGGACATTTTTGGCCGTTATTCGTTCACCGTTTGTCGTAGACTCAAAAACTTTACATTTTTTGAATCCTTGGGTTAACCTGAACAAAAGTGTATAGCAGAAATTTTTGCTCTACGACGCACCGTTTTCCCGCTACATCGCGATTTATCCGAAACCTACTTTTGCGAACTAGTCCTAGGTTTTTCACTCAATCTAAACCAAACCAGCTCTCAAATGTTCTCTGGACACTGAATATCAATAATTATCAAAAAAAAGTTGACATTTTTATTCTCACTCGAAACAGTACACAACAATGTTCGATGCTAATTGAAGCTAAATGCTAATTGGAGCTATAACTTTTGAACGGAATGAGATATCATCACCAAACTTGGTACACACATGCATAAGCTCAATTTGATGTGACAGTGCAAAAACAACGGACTTTGGCCACATGGTGGCGCTATAAAGCTTAAAAACCATAAAATGACCCTAACCTTACAACCATTAGTCCGATCAGCTTGAAATTTGGCATGCAGTGTCTTTGACCAGTTTGCCATGACATATTATAAGGACAATGACACATCTCAAAAAACATGGCCGCCATTAGCCAATTAAAATTGTGCAGCCATTTAGCAAGGTTAACGATGAGCGATCGGAACGAAACTCACTGGGTATGTTCGACTTATGGACCTAGAGGACTGTAAGAATTTTGAAAGAAATCGGCCACTAGGGGGCGATTTTACGCAATTTTAAGGTGTAATGGGTTGTGTATCACACAACCTTTTGCAAAACCACACAAAATACATATCATATGATAGGCCTGCTCATACCAAACAGTTTGACACTCAAACCACTGCTGTCACTCACACCGTTCATTAAATATGCATCAATATAGGAAAAACCTACTTTTGCGAACTAGTCCCTGGTTTTTAGTTCAATCGCGACGAAACCAGTGTTGTTGGAATCTCTGGACTGTGTAGATCAATAATTATCAAAAAAAAGTTGAACTTTTCACTTTGGCTAGCTGTAACAGGCTCATTTACAAAAGGGGCGTGTCCACATGAACCTACATGCCTGTAAACCAATAAGGAAAACTCAAAACACCACAGAAATTGGTAAGCATATGTAGCATATCAACGAGATGAAACTTGCAAAATTTTGTGAAGATCAAACCATAGGTGGCGCTATAATAGCAAAAATAGTCTTAAAAACATGCTAAATGGCTTACAAATGCACTAAATGTGCTTCATTTACACACTATTTCACAAAAAACACTTAATCTACATATCATACGATAGGTCTGCTCATACTGAACAGTTTGACACTAAAACCACTGCTGTTACTTCCACTGTTCATTAAAAAACCATCAATACAAACAAAACCTACTTTTGCGAACTAGTCCCTGGTTTTTAGTTCAATCGCGACGAAACCAGTGTTGTTAGAATTTCTGGACTATCTAGATCAATAATTATCAAAAAAAAGTGGAACTTTTCACTTTGGCTAGCTGTAACAGGCTCATTTACAAAAGGGGCGTGTCTACACGAACCTACATGCCTGTAAACCAATAAGGAAGAGGCAAAACATCACAAAAATTGGTGAGCACATGTCGCATATCAATGCGAATAAACATGCAAAATTTTGTGGAGATCGGGCAATAGGTGGCGCTATAATAGTAGAAATAGTTCTAAAAACATCATAAAATGGCTTAAAACTGCAGCAAATGTGCTTCATTTACACACCTATCACTGAAATGATTTACAAGTTTGTTTGTTTTTTGCCCATCTTCGATGTTTAAAGGTCTCAAAAACACATATTTTCAGTATTCTATCATTTTAGCCACTATAACACAGACTTTTAACTGTCACCTACCATTTCTAACCACTAGATGTCACAACAAGACCACTTATTTATTGTTCATAACATTTGTATACCTTTGTTGTTTTACATTTTTTTGAGTTTAAAGTCAGGGAAATTGCATTTAGGATCATTCTGAATCACATTTTGACCTGATATAAACTCTGTTATGTATTAAACATCTAATTTGGTCACAGTTAACCTCTGTGTAATAATTCTAATAGGCATAACTGGTTGTATAATTAAACACCTAGTTTTAAAACATTTGTAAAGAAAATCACAATTGTGGCCACTAGATGGCAGTAAAAGGCCACTTATAGTTTATAGTTTATTTTACTGCTCTGTAGCAAAGAATGTGATGTAATATAATGCATTCTGAATCCCAAATTTACATGAACTGAACACAGTTAATGCATTAAGGATTAAATTTTGTCAAAGCTTGTCACACATTTTACTCTTTAGATTTTTAAATTCTTTTAATAAAACACAAAATTATTAGTTTATGTAGTTATTTAGTTTTGTCATTTTTGTTGGGAAGAGCTAAAATAGCCATAACTCATGAATGGATTGAAATATCTACACCAAACTTGTCACACATATGCAAGAGGTTAATCAGAGGTCATAGCATGAAATTTGTAGACATTGGCCACATGGTGGCGCTATACATTGTAAAATCACTGTATCTGAGTAACCATTTATCTGATTAACTAGAAATTTGACATGCCGTGTCTTTGTCTAAGGTGCCATGACTCGATCTACACATTATATCACAGGGCTGCTTATACTGGTCACTTTGACATAAAAGCGATCACTCGAAATGTTCATTAAAAATTTGTCAATATGTAAAAATCGAAGTTGCTTCTCTGGAGTGTTTAATCAAACATTTGTTAGCTCAATCTATAAACTCTAACACTCTAATCGTATATTTCGTTGTCGAATAAACTACTTACAGGCGTCCTAACTGCTATATGACCTTATCCTGCTAAACTGCTTGACCCCCGTTAATTGCTGCTTGCAGCTATATTTAGGGGGTCAAGCGCGAAGCGCTGAAACCCTATTGTTTTTGTTAAAATTTTTATTATTATTAGGGGGTCAAGCGCGAAGCGCTGAAACCCTATTGTATTTGTAAGGATTTTTATTATTATTATTCTGCCGAAGTCACTATTGCCCAGACCAAACCGTAAGTCCGAGAGAGCTGAAACTTGGTCAGATGGTAGTACTCCGGTACACTACATTCTCACCGAAGATCAGCCAAATCGGCCCATAGGTGGCGCTATTGCGCCAAAACCCAATATTTTGGCCGCCATTTGTACACCGTTTGTCGTAGACTCAAAAAAATTACATATTTGGAATCCTTGGGTCAGCCCGAACAAAAGTGGAGTGACCCAGATTTTCTCTACGGTGGACCGTTTTCCCGCTACGTCGCGATTTGTCCAAAACCTACTTTTGCGAACTAGTCCTAGGTTTTTTGCCCAATCTGAACCAAACCAGCTCTGAAATGTTCTCTGGACACTGAATATCAATAATTATCAAAAAAAAGTTGAAATTTTTTTTTTCGCACGAAACAGTACACAACAATGTTCGATGCTAATTGAAGCTAATTGCTAATTGTAGCTATAACTTTTGAAAGGAATGGGATATCATCACCAAACTTGGTACACATATGTGTAAGCTTAATTTGATGGGACAGTGCAAAACCCGTGGACTTTGGCCACAAGGTGGCGCTATAAAGTTTAAATAACATAAAAATTACTCTAACCTTACAACCATTACTCCAATCAGCTTGAAATTTGGCATGCAGTGTCTTTGACCAAGTTGTCATAACATATTATAAGGACATTGGCATATCTCAAAAAACATGGCCGCCATTAGCCAATAAAAATTGAGCAGCCATATAACAAGGTTAACGATGAGTAATCGAGACGAAACTTGGTGGGCATGTTCAACTCATGGTCCTAGAGATCTGTAAGAATTTTGAAAGAAACCAGCCACTAGGGGGCGATTTTACGTATTTTTAGTGTGTAATGGGTTGTGTATTACACAACCTTTTGCGCAACCACACAAAATACATATCATATGATAGGCCTGCTCATACCGAATAGTTTGACACTAAAACCACTGCTGTCACTTACACCGTTCGTTAAATATTCATCAATATAGGAAAAACCTACTTTTGCGAACTAGTCCCTGGTTTTTCGCTCAATCCCAACGAAACAAGTGTTGTTGGAATCTCTGGACTGTGTAGATCAATAATTATCAAAAAAAAGTGGAACTTTTTACTTTGGCTAGCTGTAACAGGCTAATTTACAAAAGGGGCGTGTCCACACGAGCCTACATGCCTGTAAACTAATAGGGAAAGCCCAAAACATCACAGAAATTGGTGAACACATGTGGCATATCCATGAGAAGAAACTTGCAAAATTTTGTGAAGATCAAACCATAGGTGGCGCTACAATAGCAAAAATAGTCTTAAAAACATGCCAAATGGCTTAAAAATAAAGTAAATGTGCTTCATTTAAACACTATTTCACAAATACACTTATTCTACATATCACATGATAGGTCTGCTCATACTGAACAGTTTGACACTAAAACCACTGCTGTCACTCACACTGTTCATTAAAAAACCATCAATATAAACAAAACCTACTTTTGCGAACTAGTCCCTGGTTTTTAACTCAATCGCAACGAAACCAGTGTTGTATGAACCTCTGGACTGAGTAGATCAATAATTATCAAAAAAACGTTGAAGTTTCCATTTTAGATAGCTGTAACTGGCTCATTTACAAAAGGGGCGTGTCTACACGAACCTACATGCCTGTAAACTAATAAGGAAAACCCAAAACATCACAGAAATTGGTAAGCACATGTGGCATATCAATGTGAATAAACTTGCAAAATTTTGTGGTGATCGGGCAATAGGTGGCGCTATAATAGTAGAAATGGTTCTAAAAACATCATAAAATGGCTTAAAAATGCAGTAAATGTGCTTCATTTACACACTTTTCACTGAAATGATTTACAAGTAATTGTTTTTTTGCCCATCTTGGATGTTTAAATGTCTCAAAAACACATATTTTCAGTATTCTATCATTTTAGCCACTATAACACAGACTTTTAACTGTCACCTACCATTTCTAACCTCTAGATGTCACCACAAGACCACTTATTTATTGTTCATAACATTTGCATACCTTTGTTGTTTTACATTTTTTTGAGTTTAAAGTCAGGGAAATCGCATTTCGGATCATTCTGAATACACAGTTTGACATGATGTAAACACTGTTATGCATTAAACATCTAATTTAGTCACAGTTAACCTCTGTGTAATAATTCTTATAGGCCAAACTGGTTCTATAATTAAACACCTAGTTTTAAAACATCTGTAAAGAAAATCACAACTGTGGCTTCTAGATGGCAGTAACAGACCACTTTTTGTTTATAGTTTATTTTACTGCTCTGTAGCAAAGAATGTGATGTGATGTAATGTTATGTAATGCATTCTGAATCCCAAATTGACATGAACTGAACACAGTTAATGCATTTAAGATAAAATTTTGTCAAAGCTTGTCACACCTTTTACTCTGTAGATTTTTAAATTATTTTAATAAAACACAAAATTATTAGTTTATATAGTTATATAGTTTTGTCATTTTTGTTGGGAAGAGCTAAAATAGCCATAACTCATGAATGGATTGAAATATCTACATCAAACTTGTTACACATATGCAAGAGGTTAATCAGAGGTCATAGCATAAAACTCGTAGACATTGGCCACATGGTGGCGCTATACATTGTAAAATCACTGTATCTGAGTAACCATTTATCTGATTAACTAGAAATTTAACATGCCGTGTCTTTGTCTAAGGTGCCATGACTCGATCTACACATTATATCATAGGGCTGCTTATACTGAACGCTTTAAAATAAAAGCGGTCACTCGAAATGTTCATTAAAAATTTGTCAATATGTAAAAATCGAAGTTGCTTCTCTGGAGTGTTTAATCAAACATTTGTTAGCTCAATCTGTAAACTTTAACACTCTTATCGTATATTTCGTTGTCGAATAAACTACTTACAGGCGTCCTAACCGCTATTTGACCTTACCCTGCTAAACTGCTTGACCCCCGTTAATTGCTGCTTGCAGCTATATTTATTATTATTATTATTATTATTCTGCCGAAGTCACTATTGCCCAGACCAAACCGTAAGGCCGAGAGAGCTGAAACTTGGCCAGATGGTAGTACTCCGGTACACTACGTTCTCACCAAAGATCAGCCAAATCAGACCATAGGTGGCGCTATGGCGCCAAAAACCAAGATTTTGGACATTTTTGACCGCTATACGTTCACCGTTTGTCGTAGACTCAAAAACTTTACATTTTTTCATTCCTTGGGTTAGCCCCAACAAAAGTGCACACCTGAACTTTTTGCTCTACGACGCACCGTTTTCCCGCTACATCGCGATTTGTCCGAAACCTACTTTTGCGAACTAGTCCTAGGTTTTACACTCAATCTAAACCAAACCAGCTCTCAAATGTTCTCTGGACACTGAATATCAATAATTATCAAAAAAAAGTTGACATTTTTATTCTCACGCGAAACAGTACACAACAATGTCCAATGCTAATTGAAGCTAAATGCTAATTGGAGCTATAACTTTTGAACGGAATGAGATATCATCACCAAACTTGCTACACACATGCATAAGTTCAATTTGAGGTGACACAGCAAAACCCGCAGACTTTGGCCACATGGTGGCGCTATAAAGCTAAAAAAACATAAAAATTACTCTAACCTTACAGCCACTAGTCCGATCAGCTTGAAATTTGGCATGCATTGTCTTTGACCAAGTTGTCATAACATACTATAAGGACATTGGCATATCTAAAAAAACATGGCCGCCATTGGCCAATTAAAATTGAGCAGCCATTTAACAAGGTTAACGATGAGTGATCAAAACGAAACTCGCTGGGCATGTTCGACTCCCGGTCCTAGAGGTCTGTAAGAATTTTGAAAGAAATCGGCCACTAGGGGGCGATTTTACGTATTTTTAGTGTGTAATGGGTTGTGTATCACACAACCTTTTGCGCAACCACACAAAATACATATCATATGATAGGCCTGCTCATACCGAACAGTTTGACACTCAAACCACTGCTGTCACTTACACCGTTCGTTAAATATTCATCAATATAGGAAAAACCTACTTTTGCGAACTAGTCCCTGGTTTTTCACTCAATCGCAACGAAACCAGTGTTGTTGGAATCTCTGGACTGTGTAGATCAATAATTATCAAAAAAAAGTTGAACTTTTCACTTTGGCTAGCTGTAACAGGCTAATTTACAAAAAGGGCGTGTCCACACGAACCTACATGCCTGTAAACCAATGAGGAAAACTCATAACATCACAGAAATTGGTGAGCACATGTGCCATATCAATGTGAACAAACATGCAAAATTTTGTGAAGATCAAACCATAGGTGGCGCTATAATAGCAAAAATAGTCTTAAAAACATGCCAAATGGCTTAAAAATAAAGTAAATGTGCTTCATTTAAACACTATTTCACAAAAACACTTAATCTACATATCAAATGGTAGGTGTGCTCATACTGAACAGTTTGACACTAAAACCACTGCTGTCACTCACACCGATCATTAAAAAAACCATCAATATGTACAAAACCTACTTTTGCGAACTAGTCCCTGGATTTTAACTCAATCGCAATGAAACCAGTGTTGTATGAACCTCTGGACTGAGTAGATCAATAATTATCAAAAAAAAGTGGAACTTTCCATTTTAGATAGCTGTAACAGGCTCATTTACAAAAAGGGGCGTGTCTACACGAACCTACATGCCTGTAAACCAATAAGAAAAACCCAAAACATCACAGAAATTGATGAGCTCATGTGGCATATCAATGCAAATAAACATGCAAAATTTTGTGGTGATCAGGCAATAGGTGGCGCTATAATAGTAGAAATGGTTCTAAAAACATCATAAAATGGCTTAAAAATGCAGTAAATGTGCTTCATTTACACACCTATCACTGAAATGATTAACAAGTTTTGTTTTTTTTGCCCATCTTGGATGTTTAAAGGTCTCAAAAACACATATTTTCAGTATTCTATCATTTTAGCCACTATAACACAGACTTTTAACTGTCACCTACCATTTCTAACCACTAGATGTCACAACAAGACCACTTATTTATTGTTCATAATTTTGCATACCTTTGTTGTTCTACATTTTTTTGAGTTTAAAGTCAGGGAAATTGCATTTAGGATCATTCTGAATCACATTTTGACCTGATATAAACACTGCTATGCATTAAACATCTAATTTGGTCACAGTTAACCTCTGTGTAATAATTCTTATAGGCTAAACTGGTTCTATAATTAAACACCTTGTTTTAAAACATGTGTAAAGAAAATCACAACTGTGGCAACTAGATGGCAGTAACAGACCACTTATTGTTTATTTTACTGCTCTATAGCAAAGAATGTGATGTAATGTTATGTAATGCATTCTGAATCCCAAATTGACATGAACTGAACACAATTAATGCATTTAAGATTAAATTTTGTCAAAGCTTGTCACACCTTTTACTCTGTAGATTTTTAAATTCTTTTAATAAAACACAAAATTATTAGTTTATATAGTGATATAGTTTTGTCATTTTTGTTGGGAAGAGCTAAAATAGCCATAACTCATGAATGGATAAGACTATTTTTGCTACACCAAACTTGTCACACATATGCAAGAGGTTAATCAGAGGTCATAGCATGAAATTCACGGACATTAGCCATATGATGGCGCTATACATTGTAAAATCACTGTTTCTGAGTAACCATTTATCTGATTAACTAGAAATTTGACATGCCGTGTCTTTTTCTAAGGTGCCATGACTCGATCTACACATTATATCATAGGGCTGCTTATACTGGTCACTTTGACATAAAAGCGGTCCCTCGAAATGTTCATTAAAAATTTGCCAATATGTAAAAATCGAAGTTGCTTCTCTGGAGTGTTTAATCAAACATTTGTTAGCTCAATCTATAAACTTTAACACTCTAATCGTATATTTCGTTGTCGAATAAACTACTTACAGGCGTCCTAACTGCTATATGACCTTACCTTACTAAACTGCTTGACCCCCGTTAATTGCTGCTTGCAGCTATATTTATTATTATTATTCTGCCGAAGTCACTATTGCCCAGGCCAAACCGTTAGTCCGAGAGAGCTGAAACTTGGTCAGATGGTAGTACTCCGGTACACTACATTCTCACCGAAGATCAGCCAAATCGGCCCATAGGTGGCGCTATTGCGCCAAAACCCAATATTTTGGCCGCCATTTGTACACCGTTTGTCGTAGACTCAAAAAAATTACATATTTGGAATCCTTGGGTTAGCCCCAACAAAAGTGGAGTGACCCAAATTTTCTCTACGGTGGACCGTTTTCCCGCTACATCGCGATTTGTCCAAAACCTACTTTTGCGAACTAGTCCTAGGTTTTTTGCCCAATCTGAACCAAACCAGCTCTGAAATGTTCTCTGGACACTAAATATCAATAATTATCAAAAAAAAGTTGAAATTTTTATTCTCGCACGAAACAGTACACAACAATGTTCGATGCTAATTGAAGCTAATTGCTAATTGTAGCTATAACTTTTGAAAGGAATGAGATATCATCACCAAACTTGGTACACATATGTGTAAGCTTAATTTGATGTAACAGCGCAAAACCTGTGGACTTTGGCCACATGGTGGCGCTATAAAGTTTAAAAAACATAAAAATTACTCTAACCTTACAACCATTACTCCAATCAGCTTGCAATTTGGCATGCAGTGTCTTTGACCAAGTTGTCATAACATACTATAAGGACATTGGCATATCTCAAAAAACATGGCCGCCATTAGCCAATAAAAATTGAGCAGCCATTTAACAAGGTTAACGATGAGTGATCAAAACGAAACTCGCTGGGCATGTTCGACTCACGGTCCTTGAGGTCTGTAAGAATTTTAAAAGAAATCGGCCACTAGGGGGCGATTTTACGTTTTTTTAGTGTGTAATGGGTTGTGTATCACACAACCTTTTGCGCAACCACACAAAATACATATCATATGATAGGCCTGCTCATACCGAACAGTTTGACACTCAAACCACTGCTGTCATTTACACCGTTCGTTAAATAATCATCAATATAGGAAAAACCTACTTTTGCGAACTAGTCCCTGGTTTTTAGCTCAGTCGCGACGAAACCAGTGTTGTTAGAATCTCTGGACTGTGTAGATCAATAATTATCAAAAAAAAGTTGAACTTTTCACTTTGGCTAGCTGTAACAGGCTAATTTACAAAAGGGGCGTGTCCACACGAACCTACATGCCTGTAAACCAATGAGGAAAACTCAAAACATCACAGAAATTGGTGAGCACATGTGCCATATCAATGTGAAGAAACTTGCAAAATTTTGTGAAGATCAAACCATAGGTGGCGCTATAATAGCAAAAATAGTCTTTAAATAATGCTAAATCGCTTAAAAATAAAGTAAATTTGCTTCATTTACACACTATTTCACTAAAAACACTCAATCTATATATCATATCATAGGTCTGCTCATACTGAACAGTTTGAGACTAAAACCACTGCTGTTACTCAAACTGTTCATTAAAAAACCATCAATATAAACAAAACCTACTTTTGCGAACTAGTCCCTGGTTTTTAACTCAATCGCAACGAAACCAGTGTTGTATGAACCTCTGGACTGAGTAGATCAATAATTATCAAAAAAAAGTTGAACTTTCCATTTTAGATAGCTGTAACAGGCTCATTAACAAAAGGGGCGTGTCTACACGAACCTACATGCCTGTAAACCAATAAGGAAAACCCAAAACATCACATAAATTGGTGAGCAGATGTGGCATATCAATGTGAATAAACATGCAAAATCTTGTGGAGATTGGGCTATAGGTGGCGCTATAATAATGGAAATGGTTCTAAAAACATGCTAAAATGGCTTAAAAATGAAGTAAATGTGCTTCATTTACACACTTATCACTGAAATGATTTTTAAGTAATTTTTTCTGTCCATCTTGGATGTTTAAAGGTCTCAAAAACACATTTTCAATATTCTATCATTTTAGCCACTATAACACAGACTTTTAACTGTCACCTACCATTTCTAACCACTAGATGTCACAACAAGACCACTTATTTATTGTTCATAACATTTGCATACCTTTGTTGTTTTACATTTTTTTAGTTTAAAGTTAGGGAAATTGCATTTAGGATCATTCTTGATCACATTTTGACCTGATGTAAACACTGTTATGCATTAAACATCTAATTTGGTCCCAGTTAACCTCTTCATAATAATTCTAATAGGTAAAACTGGTTCTATGGTTCTACACCTTGTTTTAAAACATATGTAAAGAAAATCACAACTGTGGCTTCTAGATGGCAGTAACAGACCACTTATTGTTTATTTTACTGCTCTATAGCAAAGAATGTAATGTAATGTTATGTAATGCATTCTGAATCCCAAACTGACATGGCATAAACACAGTTAATCCATTTAAGATCAAATTTAGTCAAAGCTTGTCACACTTTTTACTCTGTAGACTTTTAATTATTTTAATAAAATACAAATTTTTCATTTTATACAGTTAGAACATGCTCAATTATAGAAGGGATATGTTTATGCACACCTAAATGGCTGTAATCACATAAATAAATTACACCGTGGCCACTAGATGGCAGTAGGAGATCACTAATAGCTTATTCACTGCTCTTTTGTCATTTTTATTAAGAAGAGCTAAAATAGCCATAACTCATGAAGGAACTGAAATATCTTCACCAAACTTGTTACACATATGCAAGAGGTCAGTCTAAGGTCATAGCATAAAACTCGTAGACAATGGCCACATGATGGCGCTATACATTGTAAAATCACTGTATCTGAGTAACCATTTATCTGATTAACTTAAAATTTGACATGTCGTGTCTTTGTCTAAGGTGCCATGACTCGATCTACACATTATATCATAGGGCTGCTTATACTGGTCACTTTGACATAAAAGCGGTCACTCAAAATGTTCATTAAAAATTTGCCAATATGTAAAAAACCGAAATAGTTTTTTGGAATGTTTAATCAAACATTTGTTAGCTCAATCTATAAACTTTAACACTCTAATCGTATATTTCGTTGTCGAATAAACTACTTAAAGGCGTCCTAACTGCTATATGACCTTACCGTGCTAAACTGCTTGACCCCCGTTAATTGCTGCTTGCAGCTATATTTAGGGGGTCAAGCGCGAAGCGCTGAAACCCTATTGTTTTTGTTAAGATTTTTATTATTATTATTATTATTCTGCCGAAGTCACTATTGCCCAGACCAAACCGTAAGGCCAAGAGAGCTGAAACTTGGCCAGATGGTAGTACCCCGGTACACTACGTTCTGGCCAAAGATCAGCCAAATCAGACCATAGGTGGCGCTATGGCGCCAAAAAAACACTTTTTGGACATTTTTGGCCGCTTATCGTTCACTGTTTGTCGTAGACTCAAAAACTTTACATTTTTTGAATCCCTGGGTTAACCTGAACAAAAGTGTATAGCAGAAATTTTCGCTCTACGACGCACCGTTTTCCCGCTACATCGCGATTTATCCGAAACCTACTTTTACGAACTAGTCCTAGGTTTTTCACTCAATCTAAACCAAACCAGCTCTCAAATGTTCTCTGGACACTGAATATCAATAATTATCAAAAAAAAGTTGACATTTTTATTCTCACTCGAAACAGTACACAACAATGTTCGATGCTAATTGAAGCTAAATGCTAATTGAAGCTATAACTTTTGAACGGAATGAGATATCATCACCAAACTTGGTACACACATGTATAAGCTCAATTTGAGGTGACAGTGCAAAAACAGTGGACTTTGGCCACATGGTGGCGCTATAAAGCTTAAAAACCATAAAATGACCCTAACCTTACAACCGTTAGTCCGATCAGCTTGAAATTTGGCATGCAGTGTCTTTGACCAGTTTGCCATGACATACTATAAGGACAATGACACATCTAAAAAAACATGGCCGCCATTAGCCAATTAAAATTGTGCAGCCATTTAGCAAGGTTAACGATGAGCGATCGGAACGAAACTCGCTGGGTATGTTCGACTTATGGACCTAGAGGTCTGTCAGAATTTTGAAAGAAATCGGCCACTAGGGGGCGATTTTACGCAATTTTAAGGTGTAATGGGTTGTGTATCACACAACCTTTTGCAAAACCACCCAAAAAACATACCATATGATAGGCCTGCTCATACCGAACAGTTTGACACTAAAACCACTGCTGTCAGTTACACCGTTCGTTAAATATGCATCAATATAGGAAAAACCTACTTTTGCGAACTAGTCCCTGGTTTTTAGTTCAATCGCAACAAAACGAGTGTTGTTAGAGTCTCTGGACTGTGTAGATCAATAATTATCAAAAAAAAGTTGAACTTTTCACTTTGGCTAGCTGTAACAGGCTAATTTACAAAAGGGGCGTGTCCACACGAACCTACATGCCTGTAAACCAATAAGGAAAACTCACAACATCACAGAAATTGGTGAGCACATGTGCCATATCAACGAGAAGAAACTTGCAAAAATTTGTGACGATCAAACCATAGGTGGCGCTATAATAGCAAAAATAGTCTTAAAAACATGCCAAATGGCTTAAAAATAAAGTAAATGTGCTTTATTTAAACACTATTTCACAAAAACAATTAATCTACATATCATATGATAGGTCTGCTCATACTGAACAGTTTGACACTAAAGCCACTGCTGTCACTCACACCGATCATTAAAAAAACCATCAATATGTACAAAACATACTTTTGCGAACTAGTCCCTGGTTTTTAGTTCAATCGCAACGAAACCAGTGTTAAATGAACCTCTGGACTGAGTAGATCAATAATTATCAAAAAAAAAGTTGAACTTTCCATTTTAGATAGCTGTAAAAGGCTTATTTACAAAAGGGGCGTGTCTACACGAACCTACATGCCTGTGAACCAATAAGAAAAACCCAAAACATCACAGAAATTGATGAGCTGATGTGGCATATCAATGCGAATAAACATGCAAAATTTTGTGGTGATCAGGCAATAGGTGGCGCTATAATAATAGAAATGGTTCTAAAAACATCATAAAATGGCTTAAAAATGCAGTAAATGTGCTTCATTTACACACCTATCACTGAAATGATTTACAAGTTGTTGTTTTTTTTGCCCATCTTGGATGTTTAAAGGTCTCAAAAACACATATTTTCCGTATTCTATCATTTTAGCCACTATAACACAGACTTTTAACTGTCACTTACCATTTCTAACCACTAGATGTCACAACAAGACCACTTATTTATTGTTCATAATATTTGCATACCTTTGTTGTTCTACATTTTTTTGATTTTAAAGTCAGGAAAATTGCATTTAGGATCATTCTGAATCACATTTTGACCTGATATAAATACTGCTATGCATTAAACATCTAATTTGGTCACAGTTAACCTCTGTGTAATAATTCTTATAGGCTAAACTGGTTCTATAATTAAACACCTTGTTTTAAAACATGTGTAAAGAAAATCACAACTGTGGCAACTAGATGGCAGTAAAAGACCACTTATAGTTTATAGTTTATTTTACTGCTCTGTAGCAAAGAATGTAATGTAATGTAATGCATTCTGAATCCCAAATTGACATGAACTGAACACAGTTAATGCATTTAAGATTAAATTTTGTCAAAGCTTGTCACACCTTTTACTCTGTAGATTTTTAAATTCTTTTAATAAAACACAAAATTATTAGTTTATATAGTTATATAGTTTTGTCATTTTTGTTGGGAAGAGCTAAAATAGCCATAACTCATGAATGGATTGAAATATCTACACCAAACTTGTCACACATATGCAAGAGGTTAATCAGAGGTCATAGCATGAAATTCGCAGACATTAGCCACAAGATGGCGCTATACATTGTAAAATCACTGTATCTGAGTAACCATTTATCTGATTAACTTAAAATTTGACATGTCGTGTCTTTGTCTAAGGTGCAATGACTCGATCTACACATTATATCACAGGGCTGCTTATACTGGTCACTTTGACATAAAAGCGGTCACTCGAAATGTTCATTAAAAATTTGTCAATATGTAAAAATCGAAGTTGCTTCTCTGGAGTGTTTAATCAAACGTTTGTTAGCTCAATCTATAAACTTTAACACTCTAATCGTATATTTCGTTGTCGAATAAACTACTTACAGGCGTCCTAACTGCTATATGACCTTACCCTGCTAAACTGCTTGACCCCCGTTAATTGCTGCTTGCAGCTATATTTATTATTAGGGGGTCAAGCGCGAAGCGCTGAAACCCTATTGTTTTTGTTAAGATTTTTAGGGGGTCAAGCGCGTAGCGCTGAAACCCTATTGTATTTGTTAGGATTTTTAGGGGGTCAAGCGCGAAGCGCTGAAACCCTATTGTATTTGTAAGGATTTTTATTATTATTATTCTGCCGAAGTCACTATTGCCCAGGCCAAACCGTACGTCCGAGAGAGCTGAAACTTGGCCAGATGGTAGTACTCCGGTACACTACATTCTTACCGAAGATCAGCCAAATCGGCCCATAGGTGGCGCTATTGCGCCAAAACCCATTATTTTGGCCGCCATTTGTACACCGTTTGTCGTAGACTCAAAAAAATTACATATTTGGAATCCTTGGGTCAGCCCGAACAAAAGTGGAGTGACCCAGATTTTCTCTACGGTGGACCGTTTTCCCGCTACATCGCGATTTGTCCGAAACCTACTTTTGCGAACTAGTCCTAGGTTTTTTGCCCAATCTGAACCAAACCAGCTCTCAAATGTTCTCTGGACACTGAATATCAATAATTATCAAAAAAAAGTTGACATTTTTATTCTCACGCGAAACAGTACACAACAATGTTCGATGCTAATTGAAGCTAAATGCTAATTGGAGCTATAACTTTTGAACGAAATGAGATATCATCACCAAACTTGGTACACACATGTATAAGCTCAATTTGAGGTGACACTGCAAAACCCGCAGACTTTGGCCACATGGTGGCGCTATAAAGCTAAAAAAACATAAAAATTACTCTAACCTTACAGCCATTAGTCCGATCAGCTTGAAATTTGGCATGCAGTGTCTTTGACCAAGTTGGCATAACATACTATAAGGACATTGGCATATCTCAAAAAACATGGCCGCCATTGGCCAATTAAAATTGAGCAGCCATTTAACAAGGTTAACGATGAGTGATCGAAACGAAACTGGCTGGGCATGTTCGACTCATGGTCCTAGAGGTCTGTAAGAATTTTGAAAGAAATCGGCCACTAGGGGGCGATTTTACGTATTTTTAGTGTGTAATGGGTTGTGTATCACACAACCTTTTGCGCAACCACACAAAATACATATTATATGATAGGCCTGCTCATACCGAACAGTTTGACACTCAAACAACTGCTGTCACTTACACCGTTCGTTAAATATTCATCAATATAGGAAAAACCTACTTTTGCGAACTAGTCCCTGGTTTTTCACTCAATCGCAACGAAACCAGTGTTGTGGGAATCTCTGGACTGTGTAGATCAATAATTATCAAAAAAAAGTTGAACTTTTCACTTTGGCTAGCTGTAACAGGCTAATTTACAAAAGAGGCTTGTCCACACGAACCTACATGCCTGTAGACCAATAACGAAAACTCAAAACATCACAGAAATTGGTGAGCACATGTGCCATATCAATGTAAATAAACATGCAAAATTTTGTGAAGATCAAAATATAGGTGGCGCTATAATAGCAAAAATAGTCATAAAAACATGCTAAATGGCTTTCAAATGCAGTAAATTTGCTTCATTTACACACTATTTCACAAAAAACACTTAATCTACATATCATATGATCGGTCTGCTCATACTGAACAGTTTGACACTCAAACCACTGCTGTCACTTACACCGTTCGTTAAATATTCATCAATATAGGAAAAACCTACTTTTGCGAACTAGTCCCTGGTTTTTAGCTCAATCACAACGAAACCAGTGTTAAATGAACCTCTGGACTGAGTAGATCAATAATTATCAAAAAAATGTTGAACTTTTCACTTTGGCTAGCTGAAACAGGCTCATTAACAAAAGGGGCGTGTCTACACAAACCTACATGCCTGTAAACCAATAAGGAAAACCCAAAACATCACAGAAATTGGTGAGCACATGTGACATATCAATGTGAATAAACATGCAAAATTTTGTAAAGATCGGTCTATAGGTGGCGCTATAATAATAGAAATGGTCCTAAAAACATGCTAAAATGGCTTAAAAATGCAGTAAATGTGCTTCATTTACACACTTATTACTGAAATGATTTACAAGTTAATTTTTTTGCCCATCTTGGATGTTTAAAGGTCTCATAAACACATATTTTCAGTATTCTATCATTTTAGCCACTATAACACAGACTTTTAACTGTCACCTACCATTTCTAACCACTAGATGTCACAACAAGACCACTTATTTATTGTTCATAACATTTGCATACCTTTGTTGTTTTACATTTTTTTTTAGTTTAAAGTCAGGGAAATTGCATTTAGGATCATTCTGAATCACATTTTGACCTGATATAAACACTGCTATGCATTAAACATCTAATTTGGTCACAGTTAACCTCTGTGTAATAATTCTAATAGGCAAAACTGGTTCTATAATTAAACACCTTGTTTTAAAACATGTAAAGAAAATCACAACTGTGGCCACTAGATGGCAGTAACAGACCACTTATAGTTTATAGTTTATTTTACTGCTCTGTAGCAAAGAATGTGATGTAATGTTATGTAATGCATTCTGAATCCCAAATTGACATGAACTGAACACAGTTAATGCATTTAAGATTAAATTTTGTCAAAGCTTGTCACACCTTTTACTCTTTTGTAGATTTTTAAATTATTTTAATAAAACACAAAATTATTAGTTTATACAGTGATATAGTTTTGTCATTTTTGTTGGGAAGAGCTAAAATAGCCATAACTCATTAATGGATTGAAATATCTACATCAAACTTGTTACACATATGCAAGAGGTTAATCAGAGGTCATAGCATAAAACTCGTAGACATTGGCCACATGGTGGCGCTATACATTGTAAAATCACTGTATCCGAGTAACCATTTATCTGATTAACTAGAAATTTGACATGCCTTGTCTTTGTCTAAGGTGCCATGACTCGATCTACACATTATATCTTAGGGCTGCTTATACTGAACGCTTTGACATAAAAGCGGTCCCTCGAATTGTTCATTAAAAATTTGTCAATATGTAAAAATCGAAGTTGCTTCTCTGGAGTGTTTAATCAAACATTTGTTAGCTCAATCTATAAACTTTAACACTCTAATCGTATATTTTGTTGTCGATTGAACTACTTACAGGCGTCCTAACCGCTATATGACCTTACCCTGCTAAACTGCTTGACCCCCGTTAATTGCTGCTTGCAGCTATATTTATTATTATTATTATTCTGCCGAAGTCACTATTGCCCAGACCAAACCGTAAGGCCGAGAGAGCTGAAACTTGGCCAGATCGTAGTACCCCGGTACACTACATTCTCACCAAAGATTAGCCAAATCGGACCATAGGTGGCGCTACAGCGCCAAAAACCAACATTTTGGACATTTTTGGCCGCTATACGTTCACCGTTTGTCGTAGACTCAAAAACTTTACATTTTTTGAATCCTTGAGTTAGCCCTAAGAAAAGTGCACAGCCGCACTTTTTGCTCTACGACGCACCGTTTTCCCGCTACATCGCGTTTTGTCCGAAACCTACTTTTGCGAACTAGTCTTAGGTTTTTCACTCAATCTAAACCAAACCAGCTCTCAAATGTTCTCTGGACACTGAATATCAATAATTATCAAAAAAAAGTTGACATTTTTATTCTCACTCGAAACAGTACACAACAATGTTCGATGCTAATTGAAGCTAAATGCTAATTGGAGCTATAACATTTGAACAGAATGAGATATCATCACCAAACTTGGTACAAACATGTATAAGCTCAATTTGAGGTGACACTGCAAAACCCGCAGACTTTGGCCACATGGTGGCGCTATAAAGCTTAAAAACCATAAAATGACCCTAACCTTACAACCGTTAGTCCGATCAGCTTGAAATTTGGCATGCAGTGTCTTTGACTAGTTTGCCATGACATATTATAAGGACATTGGCACATCTCAAAAAACATGGCCGCCATTGGCCAATAAAGATTGAGCAGCCATTTAACAAGGTTAACGATCAGCGATCGGAACGAAACTCGCTGGGTATATTCGACTTATAGACCTAGAGGTCTGTAAGAATTTTGAAAGAAATCGGCCACTAGGGGGCGATTTTACGCAATTTTAAGGTGTAATGGGTTGTGTATCACACAACCTTTTGCAAAACCACACAAAATACATATCATATGATAGGCCTGCTTATACCGAATAGTTTGACACTCAAACCACTGCTGTCACTCACACCGTTCAATAAATATTCATAAATATAGGAAAAACCTACTTTTGCGAACTAGTCCCTGGTTTTTCACTCAATCGCGACGAAACCAGTGTTGTTGGAATCTCTGGACTGTGTAGATCAATAATTATCAAAAAAAAGTGGAACTTTTCACTTTGGCTAGCTGTAACAGGCTAATTTACAAAAGGGGCGTGTCCACACAAACCTACATGCCTGTAAACCAATAAGGAAAGCCCAAAACATCACAGACATTGGTGAGCACATGTGGCATATCATCGAGATGAAACTTGCAAAATTTTGTGAAGATCAAACCATAGGTGGCGCTATAATAGCAAAAATAGTCTTTAAATAATGCTAAATCGCTTAAAAATAAAGTAAATTTGCTTCATTTACATACTATTTCACAAAAAACACTCAATCTACATATCATACGATAGGTCTGCTCATACTGAACAGTTTGAGACTAAAACCACTGCTGTTACTCAAACTGTTCATTAAAAAACCATCAATATAAACAAAACCTACTTTTGCGAACTAGTCCCTGGTTTTTAACTCAATCGCAACGAAACCAGTGTTGTATGAACCTCTGGACTGAGTAGATCAATAATTATCAAAAAAAGTTGAACTTTCCATTTTAGATAGCTTTAACTGGCTCATTAACAAAAGGGGCGTGTCTACACGAACCTACATGCCTGTAAACCAATAAGGAAAATCCAAAACATCACAGATATTGGTGAGCAGATGTGGCATATCAATGTGAATAAACATGCAAAATCTTGTGGAGATTGGGCAATAGGTGGCGCTATAATAGTGGAAATGGTTCTAAAAACATGCTAAAATGGCTTAAAAATGAAGTAAATGTGCTTCATTTACACACTTATCACTGAAATGATTTATAAGTTATTTTTTTGTCCATCTTGGATGTTTAAAGGTCTCAAAAACACATTTTTAATATTCTATCATTTTAGCCACTATAACAGACTTTTAACTGTCACCTACCATTTCTAACCACTAGATGTCACAACAAGACCACTTATTTATTGTTCATAACATTTGCATACCTTTGTTGTTTTACATTTTTTGAGTTTAAAGTCAGGGAAATTGCATTTAGGATCATTCTGAATCATATTTTGACCTGATGTAAACACTGTTATGCATTAAACATCTAATTTGGTCCCAGTTAACCTCTTCATAATAATTCTAATAGGTAAAACTGGTTCTATAATTAAACACCTTGTTTTAAAACATGTAAAGAAAATATCAACTGTGGCTTCTAGATGGCAGTAACAGACCACTTGATGTTTTTTTACTGCTCTATAGCAAAGAATGTAATGTAATGTTATGTAATGCATTCTGAATCCCAAACTGACATGGCATGAACACAGTTAATCCATTTAAGATCAAATTTAGTTAAAGCTTTTTTACACTTTTTACTCTGTAGATTTATAATTATTTTAATAAAATACAAATTTTTCATTTTATACAGTTAGAACATGCTCAATTATAGAGGGTATATGTTTATGCACACCTAAATGGCTGTAATCACATAAATAAATTACACTGTGGCCACTAGATGGCAGTAGGAGATCACTAAAAGCTTATTCACTGCTCTTTTGTCAGTTTTACTAAGAAGAGCTAAAATAGCCATAACTCATGAAGGAATTAAAATATCTTCACCAAACTTGTTACACATATGCTTAGAATATTTTAGTCTAAGCTCATAGCATAAAACTCGTAGACAATGGCCACATGATGGCGCTATACATTGTAAAATCACTGTATCCGAGTAACCATTTATCTGATTAACTAGAAATTTGACATGCCGTGTCTTTGTCTAAGGTGCCATGACTCGATCTACACATTATATCTTAGGGCTGCTTATACTAAACGCTTTGACATAAAAGCGGTCACTCGAAATGTTCATTAAAAATTTGTCAATATGTAAAAATCGATGTTGCTTCTCTGTAGTGTTTAATCAAACATTTGTTAGCTCAATCTATAAACTTTAACACTCTAATCGTATATTTCGTTGTCGAATAAACTACTTACAGGCGTCCTAACTGCTATATGACCTTACCTTGCTAAACTGCTTGACCCCCGTTAATTGCTGCTTGCAGCTATATTTATTAGGGGGTCAAGCGCGAAGCGCTGAAACCCTATTGTTTTTGTTAAGATTTTTATTATTATTATTATTATTATTATTCTGCCGAAGTCACTATTGCCCAGACCAAACCGTAAGGCCGAGAGAGCTGAAACTTGGCCAGATGGTAGTACCCCGGTACACTACGTTCTGGCCAAAGATCAGCCAAATCAGACCATAGGTGGCGCTATGGCGCCAAAAAAACACTTTTTGGACATTTTTGGCCGCTTATCGTTCACCGTTTGTCGTAGACTCAAAAACTTTACATTTTTTGAATCCTTGGGTTAACCTGAACAAAAGTGTATAGCAGAAATTTTTGCTCTACGACGCACCGTTTTCCCGCTACATCACGAGTTATCCGAAACCTACTTTTGCGAACTAGTCCTAGGTTTTTCACTCAATCTAAACCAAACCAGCTCTCAAATGTTCTCTGGACACTGAATATCAATAATTATCAAAAAAAAGTTGACATTTTTATTCTCACTCGAAACAGTGCACAACAATGTTCGATGCTAATTGAAGCTAAATGCTAATTGGAGCTATAACTTTTGAACGGAATGAGATATCATCACCAAACTTGGTACACACATGCATAAGCTCAATTTGATGTGACAGTGCAAAAACAGCGGACTTTTGCCACATGGTGGCGCTATAAAGCTTAAAAACCATAAAATTACCCTAACCTTACAACCGTTAGTCCGATCAGCTTGAAATTTGGCATGCAGTGTCTTTGACCAGTTTGCCATGACATATTATAAGGACAATGACACATCTCAAAAAACATGGCCGCCATTAGCCAATTAAAATTGTGCAGCCATTTAGCAAGGTTAACGATGAGCGATCGGAATGAAACTCGCTGGGTATGTTCGACTTATGGACCTAGAGGACTGTAAGAATTTTGAAAGAAATCGGCCACTAGGAGGCGATTTTACGCAATTTTAAGGTGTAATGGGTTGTGTATCACACAACCTTTTGCAAAACCACACAAAATACATATCATATGATAGGCCTGATCATACCGAACAGTTTGACACTAAAACCACTGCTGTCAGTCACATCGTTCGTTAAATATGCATCAATATAGGAAAAACCTACTTTTGCGAACTAGTCCCTGGTTTTTCACTCAATCGCAACGAAACGAGTGTTGTTAGAATCTCTGGACTGTGTAGATCAATAATTATCAAAAAAAAGTTGAACTTTTCTCCTTGGCTAGCTCTAACAGGCTAATTTACAAAAGGGGCGTGTCCACACGAACCTACATGCCTGTAAACCAATAAGGAAAACTCATAACATCACAGAAATTGGTGAGCACATGTGCCATATCAATGAGAAGAAACTTGCAAAATTTTGTGAAGATCAAACCATAGGTGGCGCTATAATAGCAAAAATAGTTATAAAAACATGCCAAATGGCTTAAAAATAAAGTAAGTGTGCTTCATTTAAACACTATTTCACAAAAACACTTAATCTACATATCAAATGATAGGTCTGCTCATACTGAACAGTTTGACACTAAACCCACTGCTGTCACTCACACCGATCATTAAAAAAACCATCAATATGTACAAAACATACTTTTGCGAACTAGTCCCTGGTTTTTAGTTCAATCGCAACGAAACCAGTGTTAAATGAACCTCTGGACTGAGTAGATCAATAATTATCAAAAAAAAGTTGAACTTTCCATTTTAGATAGCTGTAACAGGCTTATTTACAAAAGGGGCTTGTCTACACGAACCTACATGCCTGTAAACCAATAAGAAAAACCCAAAACATTACAGAAATTGATGAGCTCATGTGGCATATTAATGCGAATAAACATGCAAAAGTTTGTGATGATCAAGCAATAGGTGGCGCTATAATAATAGAAATGGTTCTAAAAACATGCTAAAATGGCTTAAAAATGCAGTAAATGTGCTTCATTTACACACCTATCACTGAAATGATTTACAAGTTTTTTTTTTTTTGCCCATCTTGGATGTTTAAAGGTCTCAAAAACACATATTTTCAGTATTCTATCATTTTAGCCACTATAACACAGACTTTTAACTGTCACCTACCATTTCTAACCACTAGATGTCACAACAAGACCACTTATTTATTGTTCATAACATTTGCATACCTTTGTTGTTTTACATTTTTTGAGTTTAAAGTCAGGGAAATTGCATTTAGGATCATTCTGAATCATATTTTGACCTGATGCAAACACTGTTATGCATTAAACATCTAATTTGGTCCCAGTTAACCTCTTCATAATAGTTCTAATAGGTAAAACTGGTTCTATGATTAAACACCTAGTTATAAAACATATGTAAAGAAAATCACAACTGTGGCTTCTAGATGGCAGTAACAGACCACTTATTGTTTATTTTACTGCTCTATAGCAAAGAATGTAATGTAATGTTATGTAATGCATTCTGAATCCCAAACTGACATGGCATGAACACAGTTAATGCATTTAAGATCAAATTTAGTCAAAGCTTGTCACACTTTTTACTCTGTAGATTTTTAATTATTTTAATAAAATACAAATTTTTAATTTTATATAGTTAGAACATGCTCAGTTATAGAAGGGATATGTTTATGCACACCTAAATGGCTGTAATCACATAAATAAATTACACTGTGGCCACTAGATGGCAGTAGGAGATCACTAATAGCTTATTCACTGCTCTTTTGTCATTTTTATTAAGAAGAGCTAAAATAGCCATAACTCATGAAGGAATCAAAATATCTTCACCAAACTTGTTACACATATGCAAGAGGTCAGTCTAAGGTCATAGCATAAAACTCGTAGACAATGGCCACATGATGGCGCTATACATTGTAAAATCACTGTATCTGAGTAACCATTTATCTGATTAACTTAAAATTTGACATGTCGTGTCTTTGTCTAAGGTGCCATGACTCGATCTACACATTATATCATAGGGCTGCTTATACTGGTCACTTTGACATAAAAGCGGTCACTCGAAATGTTCATTAAAAATTTGTCAATATGTAAAAACTGAAATTGCTTTTCTTTAGGCGTCCTAACTGCTATATGACCTTACCCTGCTAAACTGCTTGACCCCCGTTAATTGCTGCTTGCAGCTATATTTATTATTATTATTCTGCCGAAATCACTATTGCCCAGACCAAACCGTAAGTCCGAGAGAGCTGAAACTTGGCCAGATTGTAGTACTCCGGTACACTACATCCTCACCAAAGATCAGCCAAATCGGACCATAGGTGGCGCTATGGCGCCAAAAACCAATATTTTGGACATTTTTGACCGCTGTTCGTTCACCGTTTGTCGTAGACTCAAAAACTTTACATTTTTTCAATCCTTGGGTTAACCTGAACAAAAGTGTATAGCAGAAATTTTTGCTCTACGACGCACCGTTTTCCCGCTACATCGCCATTTGTCCGAAACCTACTTTTGCGAACTAGTCCTAGGTTTTTTACTCAATCTGAACCAAACCAGCTCTCAAATGTTCTCTGGACACTGAATATCAATAATTATCAAAAAAAAGTTGAAATTTTTATTCTCACTTGAAACAGTACACAACAATGTTCAATGCTAATTGAAGCTAAATGCTAATTGGAGCTATAACTTTTGAACGGAATGAGATATCATCACCAAACTTGGTACACACATGTATAAGCTCAATTTGATGTGACAGTGCAAAAACAGCGGACTTTGGCCACATGGTGGCGCTATAAAGCTTAAAAACCATAAAATGACTCTAACCTTACAACCGTTTGTCCGATCAGCTTGAAATTTGTCATGCAGTGTCTTTGACCAGTTTGCCATGACATATTATAAGGACAATGGCACATCTCAAAAAACATGGCCGCCATTAGCCAATTAAAATTGTGCAGCCATTTAGCAAGGTTAACGATCAGCGATCGGAACGAAACTCGCTGGGCATGTTCGACTTATGGACCTAGAGGTCTGTAAGAATTTTGAAAGAAATCGGCCACTAGGGGGCGATTTTACGCAATTTTAAGGTGTAATGGGTTGTGTATCACACAACCTTTTGCAAAACCACACAAAATACTTATCATATGATAGGCCTGCTCCTACCGAACAGTTTGACACTCAAACCACTGCTGTCACTCGCACCGTTTATTAAATATTCATCAACATATGAAAAACCTACTTTTGCGAACTAGTCCCTGGTTTTTCACTCAATCGCAACGAAACCAGTGTTGTTAGAATCTCTGGACTGTGTAGATCAATAATTATCAAAAAAAAGTTGAACTTTTCACTTTGGCTAGCTGTAACAGGCTAATTTACAAAAGGGGCGTGTCCACACGAACCTACATGCCTCTAAACCAATAAGGAAAACTCACAACATCACAGAAATTGGTGAGCACATGTGGCATATCAATGAGAAGAAACTTGCAAAATTTTGTGAAGATCAAACCATAGGTGGCGCTATAATAGCAAAAATAGTCTTAAAAACATGCCAAATGGCTTAAAAATAAAGTAAATGTGCTTCATTTAAACACTATTTCACAAATACACTTAATCTACATATCATATGATAGGTCTGCTTATACTGAACAGTTTGAGACTAAAACCACTGCTGTCACTCACACCGTTCATTAAAAAAACATCAATATAAACAAAACCTACTTTTGCGAACTAGTCTCTGGTTTTTAACTCGATCGCAACGAAACCAGTGTTGTATGAACCTCTGGACTGAGTAGATCAATAATTATCAAAAAAATGTTGAACTTTCCATTTTAGATAGCTGTAACAGGCTCATTTACAAAAGGGGCGTGTCTACACGAACCTACATGCCTGTTAAACAATAAGAAAAACCCAAAACATCACAGAAATTGATGAGCACATGTGGCATATCAATGCGAATAAACATGCAAAATTTTGTGGTGATCGGGCAATAGGTGGCGCTATAATAGTAGAAATGGTTCTAAAAATATCATAAAATGGCTTAAAAATGCAGTAAATGTGCTTCATTTACACACCTATCACTGAAATGATTTACAAGTTGTTGTTTTTTAGCCCATCTTGGATGTTTAAATGTCTTAAAAACACATATTTTCAGTATTCTATCATTTTAGCCACTATAACACAGACTTTTTACTGTCACCTACCCTTTCTAACCACTAGATGTCACAACAAGACCACTTATTTATTGTTCATAACATTTGCATACCTTTGTTGTTTTACATTTTTTTGAGTTTGAAATCAGGGAAATTGCATTTAGGATCATTCTGAATCACATTTTGACCTGATATAAACACTGTTATGCATTAAACATCTAATTTGGTCACAGTTAACCTCTGTGTAATAATTCTAATAGGCAAAACTGGTTCTATAATTAAACATCTTGTTTTAAAACATGTGTAAAGAAAATCACAACTGTTGCAACTAGATGGAAGTAACAGACCACTCATAGTTTATAGTTTATTTTACTGCTCTGTAGCAAAGAATGTAATGTAATGTAATGCATTCTGAATCCCAAATTGACATGAACTGAACACAATTAATGCATTTAAGATTAAATTTTGTCAAAGCTTGTCACACCTTTTACTCTGTAGATTTTTAAATTCTTTTAATAAAACACAAAATTATTAGTTCATATAGTTATATAGTTTTGTCATTTTTGTTGGGAAGAGCTAAAATAGCCAAAACTCATGAATGGATTGAAATATCTACACCAAACTTGTTACACATATGCAAGAGGTTAATCAGAGGTCATAGCATGAAACTCGTAGACATTGGCCACATGGTGGCGCTATACATTGTAAAATCACTGTATCTGAGTAACCATTTATCTGATTAACTAGAAATTTGACATGCCGTGTCTTTGTCTAAGGTGCCATGACTCGATCTACACATTTTATCTTAGGGCTGCTTATACTGGTCACTTTGACATAAAAGCGGTCACTCGAAATGTTCATAAGAAATTTGTCATTATGTAAAAACTGATGTTGCATTTCTGGAGTGTTTAATCAAACGTTTGTTAGCTCAGTCTACAAACTCTAACACTCTAATCGTATATTTCATTGTCAAATAAACTACTTACAGGCGTCCTAACTGCTATATGACCTTACCCTGCTAAACTGCTTGACCCCCGTTAATTGCTGCTTGCAGCTATATTTATTATTATTATTATTATTCTGCCGAAGTCACTATTGCCCAGACCAAACCGTAAGGCCGAGAGAGCTGAAACTTGGCCAGATGGTAGTACCCCGGTACACTACGTTCTGGCCAAAGATCAGCCAAATCAGACCATAGGTGGCGCTATGGCGCCAAAAAAACACTTTTTGGACATTTTTGGCCGCTATACGTTCACCGTTTGTCGTAGACTCAAAAACTTTACATTTTTTGAATCCTTGGGTTAACCTGAACAAAAGTGTATAGCAGAAATTTTTGCTCTACGACGCACCGTTTTCCCGCTACATCGCGATTTATCCGAAACCTACTTTTGCGAACTAGTCCTAGGTTTTTCACTCAATCTAAACCAAACCAGCTCTCAAATGTTCTCTGGACACTGAATATCAATAATTATCAAAAAAAAGTTGACATTTTTATTCTCACTCGAAACAGTACACAACAATGTTCAATGCTAATTGAAGCTAAATGCTAATTGGAGCTATAACTTTTAAACGCATAGAGATATCATCACCAAACTTGGTCCACACATGTATAAGCTCAATTTGATTTGACAGTGCAAAAACAGCGGACTTTGGCCACATGGTGGCGCTATAACGTTTAAAAACCATAAAATGACCCTAACCTTACAACCGTTAGTCCGATCAGCTTGAAATTTGTCATGCAGTGTCTTTATCCAGTTTGCCATGACATATTATAAGGACAATGGCACATCTCAAAAAACATGGCCGCCATTTGCCAATTAAAATTGCGCAGCCATTTAGCAAGGTTAACGATTAGCGATCGGAACAAAACTCGCTGGGTATGTTCGACTTATGGACCTAGAGGTCTGTAAGAATTTTGAAAGAAATCGGCCACTAGGGGGCGATTTTATGCAATTTTAAGGTGTAATGGGTTGTGTATCACACAACCTTTTGCAAAACCACACAAAATACCTATCATATGATAGGCCTGCTCCTACCGAACAGTTTGACACTAAAACCACTGCTGTCACTCGCACCGTTTATTAAATATTCATCAACATATGAAAAACCTACTTTTGCGAACTAGTCCCTGGTTTTTCACTCAATCGCAACGAAACCAGTGTTGTTGGAATCTCTGGACTGTGTAGATCAATAATTATCAAAAAAAGTTTAACTTTTCACTTTGGCTAGCTGTAACAGGCTCATTTATAAAAGGGGCGTGTCCACACGAACCTACAAGCCTCTAAACCAATAAGGAAAACTCACAACATCACAGAAATTAATGAGCACATGTGCCATATCAATGAGAAGAAACATGCAAAATTTTGTGAAGATCAAACCATAGGTGGCGCTATAATAGCAAAAATAGTCTTAAAAACATGCCAAATGGCTTAAAAATAAAGTAAATTTGCTTCATTTACACACTATTTCACAAATACACTTAATCTACATATCATGTGATACGTCTGCTCATGCCGAATAGTTTGACACTAAAACCACTGCTGTCACTCAAACTGTTCATTAAAAAACCATTAATATGTACAAAACCTACTTTTGCGAACTAGTCCCTGGTTTTTAGCTCAATCGCAACGAAACCAGTGTTGTATGAACCTCTGGACTGTGTAGATCAATAATTATCAAAAAAATGTTGAACTTTTCACTTTGGCTAGCTGTAACAGGCTCATTAACAAAAGAGGTGTGTCTACACAAACCTACATGCCTGTAAACCAATAAGGAAAACCCAAAACATCACAGAAATTGGTGAGCACATGTGACATATCAATGTGAATAAACATGCAAAATTTTGTAAAGATCGGTCTATAGGTGGCGCTATAATAGTAGAAATGGTTCTAAAAACATGCTAAAATGGCTTAAAAATGCAGTAAATGTGCTTCATTTACACACTTATCACTGAAATGATTTACAAGTTAATTTTTTTGCCCATCGTGGATGTTTAAAGGTCTCATAAACACATATTTTCAGTATTCTATCATTTTAGCCACTATAACACAGACTTTTAACTGTCACCTACCATTTCTAACCACTAGATGTCACAACAAGACCACTTATTTATTGTTCATAACATTTGCATACCTTTGTTGTTTTACATTTTTTTGAGTTTAAAGTCAGGGAAATTGCATTTAGGATCATTCTGAATCACATTTTGACCTCATATAAACACTGTTATGCATTAAACATCTAATTTGGTCACAGTTAACCTCTGTGTAATAATTCTAATAGGCAAAACTGGTTCTATAATTAAACACCTTGTTTTAAAACATATGTATAGAAAATCACAACTGTGGCCACTAGATGGCAGTAACAGACCACTTATAGTTTATAGTTTATTTTACTGCTCTGTAGCAAAGAATGTGATGTAATGTTATGTAATGCATTCTGAATCCCAAATTGACATGAACTGAACACAGTTAATCCATTTAAGATCAAATTTAGTCAAAGCTTGTCACACCTTTTACTCTGTAGATTTTTAAATTATTTTAATAAAACACAAAATTATCAGTTTATATAGTGATATAGTTTTGTCATTTTCATTAAGAAGAGCTAAAATAGCCATAACTCATGAATGGATTGAAATATCTACATCAAACTTGTTACACATATGCAAGAGGTTAATCAGAGGTCATAGCATGAAATTCGTAGACATTGGCCACATGGTGGCGCTATACATTGTAAAATCACTGTATCTGAGTAACCATTTATCTGCTTAACTTAAAATTTGACGTCGTGTCTTTGTCTAAGGTGCCATGACTCGATCTACACATTATTTTAGGGCTGCTTAAACTGAACGCTTTGACATAAAAGTGGTCACTCGAAATGTTCATTAAAAATTTGTCAATATGTAAAAATCGAAGTTGCTTCTCTGGAGTGTTTAATCAAACATTTGTTAGCTCAATCTATAAACTCTAACACTCTAATCGTATATGTCGTTGTCGAATAAACTACTTACAGGCGTCCTAACTGCTATATGACCTTATCCTGCTAAACCGCTTGACCCCCGTTAATTGCTGCTTGCAGCTATATTTATTATTATTATTATTATTATTATTAGGGGGTCAAGCGCGAAGCGCTGAAACCCTATTGTTTTTGTTAAGATTTTTATTATTATTATTATTATTATTATTCTGCCGAAGTCACTATTGCCCAGACCAAACCGTAAGGCCGAGAGAGCTAAAACTTGGCCAGATCGTAGTACCCCGGTACACTACGTTCTGGCCAAAGATCAGCCAAATCAGACCATAGGTGGCGCTATGGCGCCAAAAACCCACTTTTTGGACATTTTTGGCCGCTATACGTTCACCGTTTCTCGTAGACTCAAAAACTTTACATTTTTTGAATCCCTGGGTTAACCTGAACAAAAGTGTATAGCAGAAATTTTTGCTCTACGACGCTCCGTTTTCCCGCTACATCGCGATTTATCCGAAACCTACTTTTGCGAACTAGTCCTAGGTTTTTCACTTAATCTAAACCAAACCAGCTCTCAAATGTTCTCTAGACACTGAATATCAATAATTATCAAAAAAAAGTTGACATTTTTATTCTCACTCGAAACAGTACACAACAATGTTCGATGCTAATTGAAGCTAAATGCTAAATGGAGCTATAACTTTTGAACGGAATGAGATATCATCACCAAACTTGGTACACACATGTATAAGCTCAATTTGATGTGACAGTGCGAAAACAGCAGACTTTGGCCACATGGTGGCGCTATAAAACTTAAAAACCATAAAATTACCCTAACCTTACAACCGTTAGTCCGATCAGCTTGAAATTTGTCATGCAGTGTCTTTGACCAGTTTGCCATAACATATTATAAGGACAAAGGCACATCTCCAAAAACATGGCCGCCATTAGCCAATTAAAATTGTGCAGCCATTTAGCAAGGTTAACGATCAGCGATCGGAACGAAACTCCCTGGGCATGTTCGACTCATTGTCCTAGAGGTCTGTAAGAATTTTGAAAGAAATCGGCCACTAGGGGGCGATTTTACGCAATTTTAAGGTGTAATGGGTTGTGTATCACCCAACCTTTTGCAAAACCACACAAAATACATATTATATGATAGGCCTGCTCCTACCGAACAGTTTGACACTAAAACCACTGCTGTCACTTACACTGTTCATTAAATATTCATCAACATATGATAAACCTACTTTTGCGAACTAGTCCCTGGTTTTTCACTCAATTGCAACGAAACCAGTGTTGTTAGAATCTCTGGACTGTGTAGATCAATAATTATCAAAAAAAAGTTGAACTTTTTACTTTGACTAGCTGTAACAGGCTAATTTACAAAAGGGGCGTGTCCACACAAACCTACATGCCTGTAAACCAATAAGGAAAGCCCAAAACATCACAGAAACTGGTGAGCACATGTGGCATATCAACGAGATGAAACTTGCAAAATTTTGTGAAGATCAAACCATAGGTGGCGCTATAATAGCAAAAATAGTCTTTAAATAATGCTAAATTGCTTAAAAATAAAGTAAATTTGCTTTATTTTCACATTATTTCACAAAAAACACTTAATCTAGATATCATATGATAGGTCTGCTCATACTGAACAGTTTGAGACTAAAACCACTGCTGTTACTCAAACTGCTCGTTAAAAAACCATCAATATAAACAAAACCTACTTTTGCGAACTAGTCCCTGGTTTTTTGATCAATCGCAATGAAAGCAGTGTTGTATGAACCTCTGGACTGAGTAGATCAATAATTATCAAAAAAAAGTTGAACTTTCCATTTTAGATAGCTGTAACTGGCTCATGTACAAAAGGGGCGTGTCTTCACAAACCTACATGCCTGTAAACCAATAAGGAAAACCGAAAGCATCACAGAAATTGGTGAGCAGATGTGGCATATCAATGTGAATAAACATGCATAATTTTGTGGAGATCGGGCAATAGGTGGCGCTATAATAGTAGAAATGGTTCTAAAAACATCATAAAATGGCTTAAAAATGCAGTAAATGTGCTTCATTTACACACTTATCACTGAAATGATTTACAAGTTAATTTTTTTGTCCATCTTGGATGTTTAAAGGTCTCAAAAACACATATTTTCAATATTCTATCATTTTAGCCACTATAACACAGACTTTTAACTGTCACCTACCATTTCTAACCACTAGATGTCACAACAAGACCACTTATTTATTGTTCAAAACATTTGCATACCTTTATTCTTTTACATTTTTTGAGTTTAAAGTCAGGGAAATTGCATTTAGGATCATTCTGAATCATATTTTGACCTGATATAAACACTGTTATGCATTAAACATCTAATTTGGTCCCAGTTAACCTCTGTGTAATAATTCTAATAGGTAAAACTGGTTCTATGATTAAACACATTGTTTTAAAACATGTAAAGAAAATCACAACTGTGGCTTCTAGATGGCAGTAACAGACCACTTATTGTTTATTTTACTGCTCTATGGCAAAGAATGTAATGTAATGTTATGTAATGCATTCTGAATCGCAAACTGACATGGCATGAACACAGTTAATGCATTTAAGATCAAATTTAGTCAAAGCTTGTCTCACTTTTTACTCTGTAGATTTTTAATTATTTTAATAAAATACATTTTTTTCATTTTATATAGTTAGAACATGCTCAATTATAGAAGGGATATGTTTATGCACACCTAAATGGCTGTAATCACATAAATAAATTACACCGTGGCCACTAGATGGCACTAGGAGATCACTAATAGCTTATTCACTGCTCTTTTGTCATTTTTAATAAGAAGAGCTAAAATAGCCATAACTCATGAATGAATTAAAATATCTTCACCAAACTTGTTACACATATGCAAGAGGTCAGTCTAAGGTCATAGCATAAAACTCGTAGACATTGGCCACATGATGGCGCTATACATTGTAAAATCACTGTATCTGAGTAACCATGTATCTGATTAACTTAAAATTTGACATGTCGTGTCTTTGTCTAAGGTGCCATGACTCGATCTACACATTATATCACAGGGCTGCTTATACTGGTCAATTTGACATAAAAGCGGTCACTCGAAATGTTCATAAGAAATTTGTCAATATATAAAAACTGAAATTGCTTTTCTGGAGTGTTTAATCAAACATTTGTTAGCTCAATCTATAAACTCTAACCCTCTAATCGTATATTTCATTGTCAAATAAACTACTTACAGGCTTCCTAACTGCTATATGACCTTACCCTGCTAAACTGCTTGACCCCCGTTAATTGCTGCTTGCAGCTATATTTAGGGGGTCAAGCGCGAAGCGCTGAAACCCTATTGTTTTTGTTAAAATTTTTATTATTATTAGGGGGTCAAGCGCGAAGCGCTGAAACCCTATTGTATTTGTAAGGATTTTTATTATTATTATTCTGCCGAAGTCACTATTGCCCAGACCAAACCGTAAGTCCGAGAGAGCTGAAACTTGGTCAGATGGTAGTACTCCGGTACACTACATTCTCACCGAAGATCAGCCAAATCGGCCCATAGGTGGCGCTATTGCGCCAAAACCCAATATTTTGGCCGCCATTTGTACACCGTTTGTCGTAGACTCAAAAAAATTACAAATTTGGAATCCTTGGGTCAGCCCGAACAAAAGTGGAGTGACCCAGATTTTCTCTACATTGGATCGTTTTCCCGCTACATCGCGATTTGTCCGAAACCTACTTTTGCGAACTAGTCCTAGGTTTTTTGCCCAATCTGAACCAAACCAGCTCTGAAATGTTCTCTGGACACTGAATATCAATAATTATCAAAAAAAAGTTGAAATTTTTTTTCTCGCACGAAACAGTGCACAACAATGTTCGATGCTAATTGAAGCTAATTGCTAATTGTAGCTATAACTTTTGAAAGGAATGAGATATCCTCACCAAACTTGGTACACATATGTGTAAGCTTAATTTGATGTGACAGTGCAAAACCCGTGGACTTTGGCCACATGGTGGCGCTATAAAGTTTAAAAAACATAAAAATTACTCTAACCTTACAACCATTACTCCAATCAGCTTGAAATTTGGCATGCAGTGTCTTTGACCAAGTTGTCATAACATACTTTAAGGACATTGGCATATCTCAAAAAACATGGCCGCCATTAGCCAATAAAAATTGAGCAGCCATTTAACAAGGTTAACGATGAGTGATCGAAACGAAACTCGCTGGGCATGTTCGACTCACGGTCCTTGAGGTCTGTAAGAATTTTGAAAGAAATCGGCCACTAGGGGGCGATTTTACGTATTTTTAGTGTGTAATGGGTTGTGTATCACACAACCTTTTGCGCAACCACACAAAATACATATCATATGATAGGCCTGCTCATACCAAACAGTTTGACACTCAAACCACTGCTCTCACTCAAACCGTTCGTTAATAATTCATCAATATAGGAAAAACCTACTTTTGCGAACTAGTCCCTGGTTTTTAGTTCAGTCGCGACGAAACCAGTGTTGTTGGAATCTCTGGACTGTGTAGATCAATAATTATCAAAAAAAAGTTGAACTTTTCACTTTGGCTAGCTGTAACAGGCTAATTTACAAAAGGGGCGTGTCCACACGAACCTACATGCCTGTAAACCAATGAGGAAAACTCAAAACATCACAGAAATTGGTGAGCACATGTGCCATATCAATGTGAAGAAACTTGCAAAATTTTGTGAAGATCAAACCATAGGTGGCGCTATAATAGCAAAAATAGTCTTTAAATAATGCTAAATCGCTTAAAAATAAAGTAAATTTGCTTCATTTACACACTATTTCACTAAAAACACTCAATCTACATATCATATGATAGGTCTGCTCATACTGAACAGTTTGAGACTAAAACCACTGCTGTTACTCAAACTGTTCATTAAAAAACCATCAATATAAACAAAACCTACTTTTGCGAACTAGTCCCTGGTTTTTAACTCAATCGCAACGAAACCAGTGTTGTATGAACCTCTGGACTGAGTAGATCAATAATTATCAAAAAAAAGTTGAACTTTCCATTTTAGATAGCTGTAACAGGCTCATTTACAAAAGGGGCGTGTCTACACGAACCTACATGCCTGTAAACCAATAAGGAAAACCCAAAACATCACAGAAATTGGTGAGCAGATGTGGCATATCAATGTGAATAAACATGCAAAATCTTGTGGAGATTGGGCTATAGGTGGCGCTATAATAGTGGAAATGGTTCTAAAAACATGCTAAAATGGCTTAAAAATGAAGTAAATGTGCTTCATTTACACACTTATCACTGAAATGATTTATAAGTTATTGTTTTGTCCATCTTGGATGTTTAAAGGTCTCAAAAACACATATTTTCAATATTCTATCATTTTAGCCACTATAACACAGACTTTTAACTGTCACCTACCATTTCTAACCACTAGATGTCACAACAAGACCACTTATTTATTGTTCATAACATTTGCATACCTTTGTTGTTTTACATTTTTTGAGTTTGAAGTCAGGGAAATTGCATTTAGGATCATTCTGAATCACATTTTGACCTGATGTAAACACTGTTATGCATTAAACATCTAATTTGGTCCCAGTTAACCTCTTCATAATAATTCTAATAGGTAAAACTGGATCTATGATTAAACACCTTGTTTTAAAACATATGTAAAGAAAATCACAACTGTGGCTTCTAGATGGCAGTAACAGAGCACTTGATGTTTATTTTACTGCTCTATAACAAAGAATGTAATGTAATGTTATGTAATGCATTCTGAATCCCAAACTGACATGGCATAAACACAGTTAATGCATTTAAGATCAAATTTAGTCAAAGCTTGTCACACTTTTTACTCTGTAGACTTTTAATTATTTTAATAAAATACAAATTTTTCATTTTATACAGTTAGAACATGCTCAGTCATAGAAGGGATATGTTTATGCACACCTAAATGGCTGTAATCACATAAATAAATTACACTGTGGCCACTAGATGGCAGTAGGAGATCACTAATAGCTTATTCACTGCTCTTTTGTCATTTTTATTAAGAAGAGCTAAAATAGCCATAACTCATGAAGGAATTAAAATATCTTCACCAAACTTGTTACACATATGCAAGAGGTCAGTCTAAGGTCATGGCATAAAACTTGTAGACAATGGCCACATGATGGCGCTATACATTGTAAAATCACTGTATCTGAGTAACCATTTATCTGATTAACTTACAATTTGACATGTCATGTCTTTGTCTAAGGTGCCATGACTCGATCTACACATTATATCATAGGGCTGCTTATACTGGTCACTTTGACATAAAAGCGGTCACTCAAAATGTTCATTAAAAATTTGCCAATATGTAAAAAACCGAAATAGTTTTCTGGAGTGTTTAATCAAACATTTGTTAGCTCAATCTATAAACTTTAACACTCTAATGGTATATTTCGTTGTCGAATAAACTACTTAAGGGCGTCCTAACTGCTATATGACCTTACCCTGCTAAACTGCTTGACCCCCGTTAATTGCTGCTTGCAGCTATATTTATTATTATTATTATTATTCTGCCGAAGTCACTATTGCCCAGACCAAACCGTAAGGCCGAGAGAGCTGAAACTTGGCCAGATCGTAGTACCCCGGTACACTACATTCTCACAAAAGATCAGCCAAATCGGACCATAGGTGGCGCTATGGCGCCAAAAACCCACTTTTTGGACATTTTTGCCTGCTATACGTTCACCGTTTGTCGTAGACTCAAAAACTTTACATTTTTCCAATCCTTGGGTTAGCCACAACAAAAGTGCACAGCTGAACTTTTTGCTCTACGACGCACCGTTTTCCCGCTACATCGCGATTTGTCCGAAACCTACTTTTGCGAACTAGTCCTAGGTTTTTCACTCAATCTAAACCAAACCAGCTCTCAAATGTTCTCTGGACACTGAATATCAATAATTATCAAAAAAAAGTTGACATTTTTATTCTCACTCGAAACAGTACACAACAATGTTTGACGCTAATTGAAGCTAAATGCTAATTTGAGCTATTACTTTTGAACGAAATGAGATATTATCACCAAACTTGGTACACACATGCATAAGCTCAATTTGAGGTGACACTGCAAAACCCGCAGACTTTGGCCACATGGTGGCGCTATAAAGCTAAAAAAACATAAAAATTACTCTAACCTTACAGCCGTTAGTCCAATCAGCTTGAAATTTGGCATGCAGTGTCTTTGACCAAGTTGTCATAACATACTATAAGGACATTGGGATATCTCAAAAAACATGGCCGCCATTGGACAATTAAAATTGAGCAGCCATTTAACAAGGTTAACGATGAGTGATCGAAACGAAACTCGCTGGGCATGTTCGACTCATGGTCCTAGAGGTCTGTAAGAATTTTGAAAGAAATCGGCCGCTAGGGGGCGATTTTACGTATTTTTAGTGTGTAATGGGTTGTGTATCACACAACCTTTTGCGCAACCACACAAAATACATATCATATGATAGGCCTGCTTATACCGAACAGTTTGACACTCAAACCACTGCTCTCACTCACACCGTTTGTTAAATATTCATCAATATAGGAAAAACCTACTTTTGCGAACTAGTCCCTGGTTTTTAGTTCAATCGCGACGAAACCAGTGTTGTGGGAATCTCTGGACTGTGTAGATCAATAATTATCAAAAAAAAGTGGAACTTTTTACTTTGGCTAGCTGTAACAGGCTAATTTACAAAAGGGGCGTGTCCACACGAACCTACATGCCTGTAAACCAATAAGGAAAGCCCAAAACAACACAGAAATTGGTGAGCACATGTGGCATATCAACGAGATGAAACTTGCAAAGTTTTGTGAAGATCAAACCATAGGTGGCGCTATAATAGCAAAAATAGTCTTAAAAACATGCCAATTGCCTTAAAAATAAAGTAAATGTGCTTCATTTAAACACTATTTCACAAATACACTTAATCTACATATCATATGATAGGTCTGCTCATACTGAACAGTTTGAGACTAAAACCACTGCTGTCACTCAAACTGTTCATTAAATAACCATCAATATAAACAAAACCTACTTTTGCGAACTAGTCCCTGGTTTTTAACTCAATCGCAACGAAACCAGTGTTGTATGAACCTCTGGACTGAGTAGATCAATAATTATCAAAAAAAAGTTGAACTTTCCATTTTAGATAGCTGTAACAGGCTCATTTACAAAAGGGGCGTGTCTACACGAACCTACATGCCTGTAAACCAATAAGGAAAACCCAAAACATCACAGAAATTGGTGAGCAGATGTGGCATATCAATGTGAATAAACATGCAAAATTTTGTGGAGATTGGGCAATAGGTGGCGCTATAATAGTGGAAATGGTTCTAAAAACATGCTAAAATGGCTTAAAAATGCAGTAAATGTGCTTCATTTACACACTTATCACTGAAATGATTTATAAGTTATTTTTTCTGTCCATCTTGGATGTTTAAAGGTCTCAAAAACACATATTTTCAATATTCTATCATTTTAGCCAATATAACACAGACTTTCAATTGTCACCTACCATTTCTAACCACTAGATGTCACAACAAGACCACTTATTTATTGTTCAAAACATTTGCATACCATTGTTGTTTTACATTTTTTGAGTTTAAAGTCAGGGAAATTGCATTTAGGATCATTCTGAATCATATTTTGACCTGATGTAAACACTGTTATGTATTAAACATCTAATTTGGTCCCAGTTAACCTCTTCATAATAATTCTAATAGGTAAAACTGGTTCTATGATTAAACACCTTGTTTTAAAACATGTGTAAAGAAAATCACAACTGTGGCTTCTAGATGGCAGTAACAGACCACTTGTTGTTTATTTTACTGCTGTATAGCAAAGAATGTAATGTAATGTTATCTAATGCATTCTGAATCCCAAACTGACATGGCATGAACACAGTTAATCCATTTAAGATTAAATTTAGTTAAAGCTTTTCACAAATTTTTCTCTGTAGATTTATAATTATTTTAATATAATACAAATTTTTCTTTTTATACAGTTAGAACATGCTTAATTATAGAAGGGATATGTTTATGCACACCTAAATGGCTGTAATCACATAAATAAATTACACTGTGGCCACTAGATGGCAGTAGGAGATCACTAATAGCTTATTCACTGCTCTTTTGTCATTTTTATTAAGAAGAGCTAAAATAGCCATAACTTATGAAGGAATTAAAATATCTTCACCAAACTTGTTACACATATGCAAGAGGTCAGTCTAAGGTCATAGCATAAAACTCGTAGACATTGGCCACATGGTGGCGCTATACATTGTAAAATCACTGTATCTGAGTAACCATTTATCTGATTAACTTAAAATTTGACATGTCGTGTCTTTGTCTAAGGTGCCATGACTCGATCTACACATTATATCATAGGGCTGCTTATACTGGTCACTTTGACATAAAAGCGGTCACTCGAAATGTTCATAAAATTTTGTCAATATGTAAAAATCCAAGTTGCTTCTCTGGAGTGTTTAATCAAACATTTGTTAGCTCAATCTATAAACTCTAACACTCTAATCGTATATTTCGTTGTCGAATAAACTACTTACAGGCGTCCTAACTGCTATATGACCTTACCCTGCTAAACTGCTTGACCCCCGTTAATTGCTGCTTGCAGCTATATTTATTATTAGGGGGTCAAGCGCGTAGCGCTGAAACCCTATTGTATTTGTTAGGATTTTTATTATTATTATTATTCTGCCGAAGTCACTATTGCCCAGACCAAACCGTAAGGCCGAGAGAGCTGAAACTTGGCCAGATCGTAGTACCCCGGTACACTACGTTCTCACCAAAGATCAGCCAAATCGGACCATAGGTGGCGCTACAGCGCCAAAAACCAACATTTCTGACATTTTTGGCCGCTATACGTTCACCGTTTGTCGTAGACTCAAAAACTTTACATATTTTCAATCCTTGGGTTAGCCCCAACAAAAGTGCACAGCTGCACTTTTTGCTCTACGGCGCACCGTTTTCCCGCTACATCGCGATTTATCCGAAACCTACTTTTGCGAACTAGTCCTAGGTTTTTCACTCAATCTAAACCAAACCAGCTCTCAAATGTTCTCTAGACACTGAATATTAATAATTATCAAAAAAAAGTTGACATTTTTATTCTCACGCGAAACAGTACACAACAATGTTCGATGCTAATTGAAGCTAAATGCTAATTGGAGCTATAACTTTTGAACGGAATGAGATATCATCACCAAACTTAGTACAAACATGCATAAGTACAATTTGAGGTGACACTGCAAAACCCGCAGACTCTGGCCACATGGTGGCGCTATAAAGCTAAAAAAACATAAAAATGACTCTAACCTTACAGCCATTTGTCCAATCAGCTTGAAATTTGGTATGCAGTGTCTTTGACCAAGTTGTCATAACATACTATAAGGACATTGGCATATCTCAAAAAACATGGCCGCCATTGGCCAATGAAAATTGAGCAGCCATTTAACAAGGTTAACGATGAGTGATCAAAACGAAACTCGCTGGGCATGTTCGACTCATGGTCCTAGAGGTCTGTAAGAATTTTGAAAGAAATCGGCCACTAGGGGGCGATTTTACGTATTTTTAGTGTGTAATGGGATGTGTATCACACAACCTTTTGCGCAACCACACAAAATACATATCATATGATAGGCCTGCTCATACCGAACAGTTTGACACTCAAACCACTGCTGTCACTTACACCGTTCGTTAAATATTCATCAATATAGGAAAAACCTACTTTTGCGAACTAGTCCCTGGTTTTTCACTCAATCGCGACGAAACCAGTGTTGTTAGAATCTCTGGACTGTGTAGATCAATAATTATCAAAAAAAAGTTGAACTTTTCACTTTGGCTAGCTGTAACAGGCTAATTTACAAAAGGGGCTTGTCCACACGAACCTACATGCCTGTAAACCAATAAGGAAAGCCCAAAACAACACAGAAATTGGTGAGCACATGTGGCATGTCAACGAGATGTAACTTGCAAAATTTTTTGAAGATCAAACCATAGGTGGCGCTATAATAGCAAAAATAGTCTTTAAATAATGCTAAATCGCTTAAAAATAAGGTAAATTTGTTTCATTTACATACTATTTCACAAAAAACACTTAATCTACATATCATATGATAGGTCTGCTCATACTGAACAGTTTGAGACTAAAACCACTGGTGTTCCTCAAACTGTTCATTAAAAAACCATCAATATAAACAAAACCTACTTTTGCGAACTAGTCCCTGGTTTTTAACTCAATCGCAACGAAACCAGTGTTGTATGAACCTTTGGACTGAGTAGATCAATAATTATCAAAAAAAGGTTGAACTTTTCATTTTAGATAGCTGTAACAGGCTCATTAACAAAAGGGGCGTGTCTACACGAACCTACATGCCTGTAAACCAATAAGGAAAACCCAAAACATCACAGAAATTGGTGAGCAGATGTGGCATATCAATGTGAATAAACATGCAAAATCTTGTGGAGATTGGGCAATAGGTGGCGCTATATTAGTGGAAAAGGTTCTAAAAACATGCTAAAATGGCTTAAAAATGAAGTAAATGTGCTTCATTTACACACTTATCACTGAAATGATTTATAAGTTTTTTTTGTCCATCTTGGATGTTTAAAGGTCTCAAAAACACATATTTTCAATATTCTATCATTTTAGCCAATATAACACAGACTTTCAATTGTCACCTACCATTTCTAACCACTAGATGTCACAACAAGACCACTTATTTATTGTTCAAAACATTTGCATACCATTGTTGTTTTACATTTTTTGAGTTTAAAGTCAGGGAAATTGCATTTAGGATCATTCTGAATCATATTTTGACCTGATGTAAACACTGTTATGTATTAAACATCTAATTTGGTCCCAGTTAACCTCTTCATAATAATTCTAATAGGTAAAACTGGTTCTATGATTAAACACCTTGTTTTAAAACATGTGTAAAGAAAATCACAACTGTGGCTTCTAGATGGCAGTAACAGACCACTTGTTGTTTATTTTACTGCTGTATAGCAAAGAATGTAATGTAATGTTATCTAATGCATTCTGAATCCCAAACTGACATGGCATGAACACAGTTAATCCATTTAAGATTAAATTTAGTTAAAGCTTTTCACAAATTTTTCTCTGTAGATTTATAATTATTTTAATATAATACAAATTTTTCTTTTTATACAGTTAGAACATGCTTAATTATAGAAGGGATATGTTTATGCACACCTAAATGGCTGTAATCACATAAATAAATTACACTGTGGCCACTAGATGGCAGTAGGAGATCACTAATAGCTTATTCACTGCTCTTTTGTCATTTTTATTAAGAAGAGCTAAAATAGCCATAACTTATGAAGGAATTAAAATATCTTCACCAAACTTGTTACACATATGCAAGAGGTCAGTCTAAGGTCATAGCATAAAACTCGTAGACATTGGCCACATGGTGGCGCTATACATTGTAAAATCACTGTATCTGAGTAACCATTTATCTGATTAACTTAAAATTTGACATGTCGTGTCTTTGTCTAAGGTGCCATGACTCGATCTACACATTATATCATAGGGCTGCTTATACTGGTCACTTTGACATAAAAGCGGTCACTCGAAATGTTCATAAAATTTTGTCAATATGTAAAAATCCAAGTTGCTTCTCTGGAGTGTTTAATCAAACATTTGTTAGCTCAATCTATAAACTCTAACACTCTAATCGTATATTTCGTTGTCGAATAAACTACTTACAGGCGTCCTAACTGCTATATGACCTTACCCTGCTAAACTGCTTGACCCCCGTTAATTGCTGCTTGCAGCTATATTTATTATTAGGGGGTCAAGCGCGTAGCGCTGAAACCCTATTGTATTTGTTAGGATTTTTATTATTATTATTATTCTGCCGAAGTCACTATTGCCCAGACCAAACCGTAAGGCCGAGAGAGCTGAAACTTGGCCAGATCGTAGTACCCCGGTACACTACGTTCTCACCAAAGATCAGCCAAATCGGACCATAGGTGGCGCTACAGCGCCAAAAACCAACATTTCTGACATTTTTGGCCGCTATACGTTCACCGTTTGTCGTAGACTCAAAAACTTTACATATTTTCAATCCTTGGGTTAGCCCCAACAAAAGTGCACAGCTGCACTTTTTGCTCTACGGCGCACCGTTTTCCCGCTACATCGCGATTTATCCGAAACCTACTTTTGCGAACTAGTCCTAGGTTTTTCACTCAATCTAAACCAAACCAGCTCTCAAATGTTCTCTAGACACTGAATATTAATAATTATCAAAAAAAAGTTGACATTTTTATTCTCACGCGAAACAGTACACAACAATGTTCGATGCTAATTGAAGCTAAATGCTAATTGGAGCTATAACTTTTGAACGGAATGAGATATCATCACCAAACTTAGTACAAACATGCATAAGTACAATTTGAGGTGACACTGCAAAACCCGCAGACTCTGGCCACATGGTGGCGCTATAAAGCTAAAAAAACATAAAAATGACTCTAACCTTACAGCCATTTGTCCAATCAGCTTGAAATTTGGTATGCAGTGTCTTTGACCAAGTTGTCATAACATACTATAAGGACATTGGCATATCTCAAAAAACATGGCCGCCATTGGCCAATGAAAATTGAGCAGCCATTTAACAAGGTTAACGATGAGTGATCAAAACGAAACTCGCTGGGCATGTTCGACTCATGGTCCTAGAGGTCTGTAAGAATTTTGAAAGAAATCGGCCACTAGGGGGCGATTTTACGTATTTTTAGTGTGTAATGGGATGTGTATCACACAACCTTTTGCGCAACCACACAAAATACATATCATATGATAGGCCTGCTCATACCGAACAGTTTGACACTCAAACCACTGCTGTCACTTACACCGTTCGTTAAATATTCATCAATATAGGAAAAACCTACTTTTGCGAACTAGTCCCTGGTTTTTCACTCAATCGCGACGAAACCAGTGTTGTTAGAATCTCTGGACTGTGTAGATCAATAATTATCAAAAAAAAGTTGAACTTTTCACTTTGGCTAGCTGTAACAGGCTAATTTACAAAAGGGGCTTGTCCACACGAACCTACATGCCTGTAAACCAATAAGGAAAGCCCAAAACAACACAGAAATTGGTGAGCACATGTGGCATGTCAACGAGATGTAACTTGCAAAATTTTTTGAAGATCAAACCATAGGTGGCGCTATAATAGCAAAAATAGTCTTTAAATAATGCTAAATCGCTTAAAAATAAGGTAAATTTGTTTCATTTACATACTATTTCACAAAAAACACTTAATCTACATATCATATGATAGGTCTGCTCATACTGAACAGTTTGAGACTAAAACCACTGGTGTTCCTCAAACTGTTCATTAAAAAACCATCAATATAAACAAAACCTACTTTTGCGAACTAGTCCCTGGTTTTTAACTCAATCGCAACGAAACCAGTGTTGTATGAACCTTTGGACTGAGTAGATCAATAATTATCAAAAAAAGGTTGAACTTTTCATTTTAGATAGCTGTAACAGGCTCATTAACAAAAGGGGCGTGTCTACACGAACCTACATGCCTGTAAACCAATAAGGAAAACCCAAAACATCACAGAAATTGGTGAGCAGATGTGGCATATCAATGTGAATAAACATGCAAAATCTTGTGGAGATTGGGCAATAGGTGGCGCTATATTAGTGGAAAAGGTTCTAAAAACATGCTAAAATGGCTTAAAAATGAAGTAAATGTGCTTCATTTACACACTTATCACTGAAATGATTTATAAGTTTTTTTTGTCCATCTTGGATGTTTAAAGGTCTCAAAAACACATATTTTCAATATTCTATCATTTTAGCCACTATAACACAGACTTTTAACTGTCACCTACCATTTCTAACCACTAGATGTCACAACAAGATCACTTATTTATTGTTCAAAACATTTGCATACCTTTGTTGTTTTACATTTTTTGAGTTTAAAGTCAGGGAAATTGCATTTAGGATCATTCTGAATCATATTTTGACCTGATGTAAACACTGTTATGCATTAAACAACTAATTTGGTCCCAGTTAACCTCTTCATAATAGTTCTAATAGGTAAAACTGGTTCTATGATTAAAAACCTTGTTTCAAAACATATGTAAAGAAAATCACAACTGTGGCTTCTAGATGGCAGTAACAGACCACCTATTGTTTATTTTACTGCTCTATAGCAAAGAATGTAATGTAATGTTATGTAATGCATTCTGAATCCCAAACTGACATGGCATGAACACAGTTAATGCATTTAAGATCAAATTTAGTCAAAGCTTGTCACACTTTTTACTCTGTAGATTTTTAATTATTTTAATAAAATAGAAATTTTTCATTTTATATAGTTAGAACATGCTCAGTCATAGAAGGGATATGTTTATGCACACCTAAATGGCTGTAATCACATAAATAAATTACACTGTGGCCACTAGATGGCAGTAGGAGATCACTAATAGCTTATTCACTGCTCTTTTGTCATTTTTATTAAGAAAAGCTAAAATAGCCATAACTCATGAAGGAATTAAAATATCTTCACCAAACTTGTTACACATATGCAAGAGGTCAGTCTAAGGTCATAGCATAAAACTCGTAGACAATGGCCACATGATGGCGCTATACATTGTAAAATCACTGTATCTGAGTAACCATTTATCTGATTAACTTAAAATTTGACATGTCGTGTCTTTGTCTAAGGTGCCATGACTCGATCTACACATTATATCATAGGGCTGCCTATACTGGTCACTTTGACATAAAAGCGGTCACTCGAAATGTTCATTAAAAATTTGTCAATATGTAAAAACTGAAGTTGCTTCTCTGGAGTGTTTAATCAAACATTTGTTAGCTCAATCTATAAACTCTAACCCTCTGATCGTATATTTCATTGTCGAATAAACTACTTACAGGCGTCATAACTGCTATAGGACCTTACCCTGCTAAACTGCTTGACCCCCGTTAATTGCTGCTTGCAGCTATATTTATTATTATTATTCTGCCGAAGTCACTATTGCCCAGACCAAACCGTAAGGCCGAGAGAGCTGAAACTTGGCCAGATGGTAGTACTCCAGTACACTACATTCTCACCAAAGATCAACCAAATCGGACCATAGGTGGCGCTATGGGGCCAAAAACCAAGATTTTGGACATTTTTGACCGCTATACGTTCACCGTTTGTCGTAGACTCAAAAACTTTACATTTTTTCAATCCTTGGGTTAGCCCCAACAAAAGTGCACAGCTGAACTTTTTGCTCTACGACGCACCGTTTTCCCGCTACATCGCGATTTGTCCGAAACCTACTTTTGCGAACTAGTCCTAGGTTTTACACTCCATCTAAACCAAACCAGCTCTCAAATATTCTCTGGACACTGAATATCAATAATTATCAAAAAAAAGTTGACATTTTTATTCTCACTCGAAACAGTACACAACAATGTTTGACGCTAATTGAAGCTAAATGCTAATTTGAGCTATAACTTTTAAACGAAATGAGATATCATCACCAAACTTGGTACACACATGCATAAGCTCGATTTGAGGTGACACTGCAAAACCCGCAGACTTTGGCCACATGGTGGTGCTATAAAGCTAAAAAAACATAAAAATTACTCTAACCTTACAACCGTTAGTCCGATCAGCTTGAAATTTGGCATGCAGTGTCTTTGACCAAGTTGTCATAACATACTATAAGGACATTGGGATATCTCAAAAAACATGGCCGCCATTGGCCAATTAAAATTGAGCAGCCATTTAACAAGGTTAACGATGAGTGATCAAAACGAAACTCGCTGGGCATGTTCGACTTAAGGTCCTAGAGGTCTGTAAGAATTTTGAAAGAAATCGGCCACTAGGGGGCGATTTTACGTATTTTTAGTGAGTAATGGGTTGTGTATCACACAACCTTTTGCGCAACCACACAAAATACATATCATATGATAGGCCTGCTCATACCGAACAGTTTGACACTCAAACCACTGCTGTCACTTACACCGTTCGTAAAATATTCCTCAATATAGGAAAAACCTACTTTTGCGAACTAGTCCCTGGTTTTTCACTCAATCGCAACGAAACCAGTGTTGTTGGAATCTCTGGACTGTGTAGATCAATAATTATCAAAAAAAAGTTGAACTTTTCACTTCTGATAGCTGTAACAGGCTCATTTACAAAAGAGGCGTGTCCACACGAACCTACATGCCTGTAAACCAATAAGGAAAGCCCAAAACATCACAGAAATTGGTGAACACATGTGGCATATCAACGAGATGAAACTTGCAAAATTTTGTGACGATCAAACCATAGGTGGCGCTATAATAGCAAAAATAGTCTTTAAATAATGCTAAATCGCTTAAATATAAAGTAAATTTGCTTCATTTACATACTATTTCACAAAAAACACTCAATCTACATATCATATGATAGGTCTGCTCATACTGAACAGTTTGAGACTAAAACCACGGCTGTTACTCAAACTGTTCATTAAAAAACAATCAATATAAACAAAACCTACTTTTGCGAACTAGTCCCTGGCTTTTAACTCAATCGCAACGAAACCAGTGTTGTATAAACCTTTGGACTGAGTAGATCAATAATTATCAAAAAAAGGTTGAACTTTCCATTTTAGATAGCTGTAACTGGCTCATTAACAAAAGGGGCGTGTCTACACAAACCTACATGCCTGTAAACCAATAAGGAAAACCCAAAACATCACATAAATTGGTGAGCAGATGTGGCATATCAATGTGAATAAACATGCAAAATCTTGTGGAGATTGGGCAATAGGTGGCGCTATATTAGTGGAAAGGGTTCTAAAAACATGCTAAAATGGCTTAAAAATGAAGTAAATGTGCTTCATTTACACACTTATCACTGAAATGATTTATAAGTAATTTTTTTCTGTCCATCTTGGATGTTTAAAGGTCTCAAAAACACATTTTCAATATTCTATCATTTTAGCCACTATAACAGACTTTCAACTGTCACCTACCATTTCTAACCACTAGATGTCACAACAAGACCACTTATTTATTGTTCATAACATTTGCATACCTTTGTTTTTTTTTTTTTACATTTTGTAAGTTTAAAGTCAGGGAAATTGCATTTAGGATCATTCTGAATCACATTTTGACCTGATGTAAACACTGTTATGCATTAAACATCTAATTTGGTCCCAGTTAACCTCTTCATAATAATTCTAATAGGTAAAACTGGTTCTATGATTAAACACATTGTTTTAAAACATATGTAAAGAAAATCACAACTGTGGCTTCTAGATGGCAGTAACAGACCACTTATTGTTTATTTTACTGCTCTATAGCAAAGAATGTAATGTAATGCATTCTGAATCCCAAACTGACATGGCATAAACACGGTTAATCCATTTAAGATCAAATTTAGTCAAAGCTTGTCACACTTTTTACTCTGTAGATTTATAATTATTTTAATAAAATACAAAATTTTAATTTTATACAGTTAGAACATGCTCAATTATAGAAGGGATATGTTTATGCACACCTAAATGGCTGTAATCACATAAATAAATTATACCGTGGCCACTAGATGGCAGTAGGAGATCACTAATAGCTTATTCACTGCTCTTTTGTCATTTTTATTAAGAAGAGCTAAAATAGCCATAACTCATGAAGGAATTAAAATATCTTCACCAAACTTGTTACACATATGCAAGAGGTCAGTCTAAGCATATATGATGAAACACATAGACATTGGCCACATGCTGGCGCTATACATTGTAAAATCACTGTATCCGAGTAACCATTTATCTGATGAACTTAAAATTGACATGCTGTGTCTTTGTCTAAGGTGCCATGACTCGATCTCCACATTATATCTTAGGGCTGCTTATACTGGTCACTTTGACATAAAAGCGGTCACTCGAAATGTTCATTAAAAATTTGTCAATATGTAAAAATCGAAGTTGCTTCTCTGGAGTGTTTAATCAAACATTTGTTAGCTCAATCTATAAACTCTAACACTGTAATCGTATATTTCGTTGTCGAATAAACTACTTACAGGCGTCCTAACTGCTATATGACCTTACCCTGCTAAACTGCTTGACCCCCGTTAATTGCTGCTCGCAGCTATATTTAGGGGGTCAAGCGCGAAGCGCTGAAACCCTATTGTATTTGTAAGGATTTTTATTATTATTATTCTGCCGAAGTCACTATTGCCCAGGCCAAACCGTAAGTCCGAGAGAGCTGAAACTTGGTCAGATGGTAGTACTCCGGTACACTACATTCTCACTGAAGATCAGCCAAATCGGCCCATAGGTGGCGCTATTGCGCCAAAACCCAATATTTTGGCCGCCATTTGTACACCGTTTGTCGTAGACTCAAAAAAATTACATATTTGGAATCCTTGGGTCAGCACCAACAAAAGGAGTGACCCAGATTTTCCCTACGGTGGACCGTTTTCCCGCTACATTGCAATTTGTCCGAAACCTACTTTTGCGAACTAGTCCTAGGTTTTTTGCCCAATCTAAACCAAACCAGCTCTGAAATGTTCTCTGGACACTGAATATCAATAATTATTAAAATTAAAAAAAAGTTGAAATTTTTATTCTCGCACGAAACAGTACACAACAATGTTCGATACTAATTGAAGCTAATTGCTAATTGGAGCTATAACTTTTGAAAGGAATGAGATATCATCACCAAACTTGGAACACATATGTGTAAGCTTAATTTGATGTGACAGTGCAAAACCCGTGGACTTTGGCCACATGGTGGCGCTATAAAGTTTAAAAAACATAAAAATGACTCTAACCTTACAGCCATTAGTCCAATCAGCTTGAAATTTGGCATGCAGTGTCTTTGACCAAGTTGTCATAACATACTATAAGGACATTGGCATACCTCAAAAAACATGGCCGCCATTGGCCAATTAAAATCGAGCACCCATTTAACAGGGTTAACGATGAGTGAACGGAACGAAACTCGCTGGGCATGTTCAACTCATGGTCCTAGAGATCTGTAAGAATTTTGAAAGAAATCGGCCGCTAGGGGGCGATATTACATATTTTTACTGTGTAATAGGTTATGTATTACACAACCTTTTGCGCAACCACACAAAATACATATCATATGATAGGCCTGCTCATACCGAACAGTTTGACACTAAAACCACTGCTGTCACTTACACAGTTTAATAAATATTCATCAACATATGAAAAACCTACTTTTGCAAACTAGTCCCTGGTTTTTCACTCAATCGCAACGAAACCAGTGTTGTTAGAATCTCTAGACTGTGTAGATCAATAATTATCAAAAAATGTTGAACTTTTCACTTTGGCTAGCTGTAACAGGCTAATTTACAAAAATGGCGTGTCCACACGAACCTACATGCCTGTAAACCAATAAGGAAAGCCCAAAACATCACAGAAATTGGTAAGCATATGTGGCATATCAATGAGAAGAAACTTGCAAAATTTTGTGAAGATCTAACCATAGGTGGCGCTATAATAGCAAAAAGAGTCTTAAAAACATGCCAAATGGCTTAAAAATAAAGAAAATGTGCTTCATTTAAACACTATTTCACAAATACACTTAACCTACATATCATGTGATAGGTCTGCTCATACTGAACAGTTTGACACTAAAACCACTGCTGTCACTCACACTGTTCATTAAAAAAACATCAATATAAACAAAACCTACTTTTGCAAACTAGTCCCTGGTTTTTAACTCAATCGCAACGAAACCACTGTTGTATGAACCTCTGGACTGAGCAGATCAATAATTATCAAAAAAAAGTTGAACTTTCCATTTTAGATAGCTGTAACAGGCTCATTTACAAAGCGGGCGTGTCTACACGAACCTACATACCTGTGAACCAATAAGGAAAGCCCAAAACATCACAGAAATTGGTGAACACATGTGGCATATCAAGGAGATGAAACTTGCAAAATTTTGTGAAGATCAAACCATAGGTGGCGCTATAATAGCAAAAATAGTCTTTAAATAATGCTAAATCGCTTAAAAATAAAGTAAATTTGCTTAATTTACATACTATTTCACAAAAAACACTTAATCTACATATCATATGATAGGTCTGCTCATACTGAACAGTTTGAGACTAAAACCACTGCTGTTACTAAAACTGTTCATTAAAAAACCATCAATATAAACAAAACCTACTTTTGCAAACTAGTCCCTGGTTTTTAACTCAATTGCAACGAAACCAGTGCTGTATGAACCTCTGGACTGAGTAGATCAATAATTATCAAAAAAAAAGTTGAACTTTTCACTTTAGAAAGCTGTAACAGGCTCATATACAAAAGGGGCGTGTCTACACAAACCTACATGCCTGTACACCAATAAGGAAAACCCAAAACATCACAGAAATTGGTGAGCAGATGTGGCATATCGAGGTGAATAAACATGCAAAATTTTGTGGAGATTGGGCAATAGGTGGCGCTATAATAGTGGAAATGGTTCTAAAAACATGCTAAAATGGCTTAAAAATGCAGTAAATGTGCTTCATTTACACACTTATCACTGAAATGATTTATAAGTTATTTTTTCTGTCCATCTTGGATGTTTAAAGGTCTCAAAAACACATTTACAATATTCTATCATTTTAGCCACTATAACACAGACTTTTAACTGTCACCTACCATTTCTAACCACTAGATGTCACAACAAGACCACTTATTTATTGTTCATAACATTTGCATACCTTTGTTGTTTTACATTTTTTGGGTTTAAAGTCAGGGATGCATTTAGGATCATTCTGAATCATATTTTGACCTGATGTAAACACTGTTATGCATTAAACATCTAATTTGGTCCCAGTTAACCTCTTCATAATAATTCTAATAGGTAAAACTGGTTCTATGATTAAACACATTGTTTTAAAACATATGTAAAGAAAATCACAACTGTGGCTTCTAGATGGCAGTAACAGAGCACTTGATGTTTATTTTACTGCTCTATAGCAAAGGATGTAATGTAATGTTATGTAATGCATTCTGAATCCCAAACTGACATGGCATGAACACAGTTATTGCATTTAAGATCAAATTTAGTTAAAGCTTGTCACACTTTTTAGTCTGTAGATTTTTTATTATTTTAATAAAATACATTTTTTTTCGTTTTATATAGTTAGAACATGCTCAATTATAGAAGGGATATGTTTATGCACACCTAAATGGCTGTAATCACATAAATAAATTACACTGTGGCCACTAGATGGCAGTAGGAGATCACTAATAGCTTATTCACTGCTCTTTTGTCATTTTTATTAAGAAGAGCTAAAATGGCCATAACTCATGAATGGATTAAAATATCTTCACCAAACTTGTTACACATATGCAAGAGGTCAGTCTAAGGTCATAGCATAAAACTCGTAGACAATGGCCACATGATGGCGCTATACATTGTAAAATCACTGTATCTGACTAACCATTTATTAGATTAACTTAAAATTTGACATGTCGTGTCTTTATCTAAGGTGCCATGACTCGATCTACACAATATATCATAGGGCTGCTTATACTGGTCACTTTGACATAAAAGCGGTCACTCGAAATGTTCATTAAAATTTTGTCAATATGTAAAAATCGAAGTTGCTTCTCTGGAGTGTTTAATCAAACATTTGTTAGCTCAATCTATAAACTTTAACACTCTGATCGTATTTTTCGTTGTCGAATGAACTACTTACAGGTGTCCTAACTGCTATATGACCTTACCCTGCTAAACTGCTTGACCCCCGTTAATTGCTGCTTGCAGCTATATTTATTATTATTATTCTGCCGAAGTCACTATTGCCCAGACCAAACCGTAAGGCCGAGAGAGCTGAAACTTGGCCAGATGGTAGTACCCCGGTACACTACGTTCTGGCCAAAGATCAGCCAAATCAGACCATAGGTGGCGCTATGGCGCCAAAAAAACACTTTTTGGACATTTTTGGCCGCTATACGTTCACCGTTTGTCGTAGACTCAAAAACTTTACATTTTTTGAATCCTTGGGTTAACCTGAACAAAAGTGTATAGCAGAACTTTTTGCTCTACGACGCACCATTTTCCCGCTACATCGCGATTTATCCGAAACCTACTTTTGCGAACTAGTCCTAGGTTTTTCACTCAATCTAAACCAAACCAGCTCTCAAATGTTCTCTGGACACTGAATATCAATAATTATCAAAAAAAAGTTGACATTTTTATTCTCACTCGAAACAGTACACAACAATGTTCAATGCTAATTGAAGCTAAATGCTAAATGGAGCTATAACTTTTGAACGGAATGAGATATCATCACCAAACTTGGTACACACATGTATAAGCTTAATTTGAGGTGACAGTGCAAAAACAGCGGACTTTGGCCACATGGTGGCGCTATAAAGCTTAAAAACCATAAAATGACCCTAACCTTACAACCGTTTGTCCGATCAGCTTGAAATTTGGCATGCAGTGTCTTTGACCAGTTTGCCATGACATATTATAAGGACAATGACACATCTCAAAAAACATGGCCGCCATTAGCCAATTAAAATTGTGCAGCCATTTAGCAAGGTTAACAAGCAGCGATCGGAACGAAACTCGCTGGGTATGTTCGACTTATGGACCTAGAGGTCCGTAAGAATTTTGAAAGAAATCGGCCACTAGGGGGCGATTTTACACAATTTTAAGGTGTAATGGGTTGTGTATCACACAACCTTTTGCAAAACCACACAAAATACATATCATATGATAGGCCTGCTCATACCGAACAGTTTGACACTCAAACCACTGCTGTCACTTACACCGTTCGTTAAATATGCATCAATATAGGAAAAACCTACTTTTGCGAACTAGTCCCTGGTTTTTCACTCAATCGCAACGAAACCAGTGTTGTTGGAATCTCTGGACTGTGTAGATCAATAATTATCAAAAAAAAGTTGAACTTTTCTCCTTGGCTAGCTGTAACAGGCTAATTTACAAAAGAGGCGTGTCCACACGAACCTACATGCCTGTAAACCAATAAGGAAAACTCATAACATCACAGAAATTGGTGAGCACATGTGCCATATCAATGAGAAGAAACTTGCAAAATTTTGTGAAGATCAAACCATAGGTGGCGCTATAATAGCAAAAATAGTCTTAAAAACATGCCAAATGGCTTAAAAATAAAGTAAATGTGCTTCATTTAAACACTATTTCACAAAAACACTTAATCTACATATCAAGTGATAGGTCTGCTCATACTGAACAGTTTGACACTAAACCCACTGCTCTCACTCACACGGATCATTAAAAAAACCATCAATATGTACAAAACCTACTTTTGCGAACTAGTCCCTGGTTTTTAGTTCAATCGCGACGAAACCCATGTTGTTGGAATCTCTGGACTGTGTAGATCAATAATTATCAAAAAAAAGTTGAACTTTTCACTTTGGCTAGCTGTAACAGGCTAATTTACAAAAGGGGCGTGTCCACACGAACCTACATGCCTGTAAACCAATAAGGAAAGCCCAAAACATCACAGAAATTGGTGAGCACATGTGGCATATCAACGAGATGAAACTTGAAAAATTTTGTGAAGATCAAACCATAGGTGGCGCTATAATAGCAAAAATAGTCTTTAAATAATGCTAAATCGCTTAAAAATAAAGTAAATGTGCTTCATTTACACACTATTTCACAAAAAACACTCAATCTACATATCATATGATAGGTCGGCTCATACTGAACAGTTTGAGACTAAAACCACTGCTGTTACTCAAACTGTTCATTAAAAAACCATCAATATAAACAAAACCTACTTTTGCGAACTAGTCCCTGGTTTTTCACTCAATCGCAACGAAACCAGTGTTGTATGAACCTCTGGACTGAGAAGATCAATAATTATCAAAAAAAAGTTGAACTTTCCATTTTAGATAGCTGTAACAGGCTAATTTACAAAAGGGGCGTGTCTACACGAACCTACATGCCTGTAAACCAATAAGGAAAACCCAAAACATCACAGAAATTGGTGAGCAGATGTGGCATATCAATGTGAATAAACTTGCAAAACTTTGTGGAGATTGGGCAATAGGTGGCGCTATAATAGTGGAAATGGTTCTAAAAACATGCTAAAATGGCTTAAAAATGCAGTAAATGTACTTCATTTACACACTTTTCACTGAAATGATTTATAAGTTATTTTTTTGTCCATTTTGGATGTTTAAAGGTCTCAAAAACACATATTTTCAATATTCTATCATTTTAGCCACTATAACACAGACTTTTAACTGTCACCTACCATTTCTAACCACTAGATGTCACAACAAGACCACTTATTTATTGTTCAAAACATTTGCATACCTTTGTTGTTTTACATTTTTTGAGTTTAAAGTCAGGGAAATTGCATTTAGGATCATTCTGAATCATATTTTGACCTGATGTAAACACTGTTATGCATTAAACATCTAATTTGGTCCCAGTTAACCTCTTCATAATAGTTCTAATAGGCAAAACTGGTTCTATGATTAAACACCTTGTTTTAAAACATGTAAAAAAAATCACAACTGTGGCTTCTAGATGGCAGTAACAGACCACTTATTGTTTATTTTACTGCTCTATAGAAAATAATGTAATGTAACTGAACACAGTTAATGCATTTAAGATTAAATTTTGTCAAAGCTTGTCACACTTTTTACTCTGTAGATTTTTAAATTCTTTTAAAAAAACACAAAATTATTAGTTTATATAGTTATATAGTTTTGTCATTTTTATTAAGAAGAGCTAAAATAGCCATAACTCATGAAGGAATTAAAATATCTTCACCAAACTTGTAACACATATGCAAGAGGTCAGTCTAAGGTCATAGCATAAAACTCGTAGACAATGGCCACATGATGGCGCTATACATTGTAAAATCACTGTATCTGAGTAACCATTTATCTGATTAACTTACAATTTGACATGTCATGTCTTTGTCTAAGGTGCCATGACTCGATCTACACATTATATCATAGGGCTGCTTATACTGGTCACTTTGACATAAAAGCGGTCACTCAAAATGTTCATTAAAAATTTGCCAATATGTAAAAAACCGAAATAGTTTTTTGGAATGTTTAATTAAACATTTGTTAGCTCAATCTATAAACTTTAACACTCTGATCGTATATTTCGTTGTCGAATAAACTACTTACAGGCGTCCTAACTGCTATATGACCTTACCCTGCTAAACTGCTTGACCCCCGTTAATTGCTGCTTGCAGCTATATTTTTTACTTGCTTCCTGATTTACTTGGTATTTGCATCCTATTTCATTAAGTTTATATAATTTATTATGTTTGTGTAAAGCTGTAACAATCTGAACTGAAACGAAAATGTCCGAAATCAACATCAGTTTATTACAGAAACTAAATTACTTAAGAAATTAGGGTTTGTTTGCTAAATATATTTGACATATAATTCTTGAAAGGGCAACACGATGGCAAGAAGGTCGCAGGTTCGAGTCCTGGCTGGGTCAGTTGGTGTCTCTGTGTGGAGTTTGCATGTTCTCCCCATGTTGGCGTGTGTTTCCACTGGTTGCTCCGGTTTCACACACAGTCCAAACACATGCGCTATAGGGGAATTGATGAACTACATTGGCTGTAGAGTACGAGTGTGAAAGCAAGACTGTATGGGTGTTTCCCAGTGATGAGTTGCAGCTGTAAGGGCATCCGCTGTGGTGAAAAGAAAATGAATACATTTCTGAAAATAAAATAACATGGTTTTACTTGTCCAGAAAAAACTTCTCGAAGTAAGAATTTGTAGATTTTCGGACTAGAAACAAGAAGAGCATGTTTTGCAGTGTGTTCGAGAAGCACGTGTGTGTTGATCTGGTCAGGTATGGAGCATTCTTCTCTCTCGTTATGCTGCTGTGGTGTCTGAGAGCCAAAGCGCAGGCAGAGTTTATTTATCTGCAGTTTGGGAAGCAGAAACTGGAAGAGTTTTCATGAAAACATCTGAACTAGGTTATTTCCTGCATGGCTTGTTTTTGTTGATCTTGATGTGGCTGATGTGAACTCTTCTGGAAAAACAAACACACAAGTGTGCTGTACAGTGGACACACACACACACACACACACACACAAATCAGAAACGTCCACACACACTTCAGGAGCAACTCAAAAACGTGGAAATCAAACCACAGAAACTCTTTACACACACACTGCAAAATAAGGAGCTTCTTACTAAGAGTAAAGCTGCGTCCCAAATCGCACTAATGCACTATTCTACGCCATTTTGTAGTGGTACTAGTGTAAGTAGTGCGTTCACACTGAAAACTCTAAAAATAATAAGTGCACTTTAATTACCCGGATGATGCACTCATTCAGCCGCTAAAATGAAGTGTGTAATGATGGACACTTCACGCACTCAACGACCGCAGGTTTGCTCACGTAGCGGAAGGGGCGGAGCTATCAGGCGCACATGTTGGATAACTTTATTTATTGTGGATGGTGAAAGCAAAGTTCTCCTACAAGAGTGATTATAGCGCCTCCCGATGGTGATTGCGGTTATACTCGCGACAGGTATTATTTGGTAGTCTGGTCATTTATTTCACTGATTTGGCAACCGTCAAACGTCATCAGGAAAACGGTTTGAATTTCCGCTTAGTAAAAAAACATTAGTGTGCCATTTGGGACGACACTACATACATATACTGTGCTGTCGAGTGTGTAAGTGCATAAGTACATAGTGCATGAGTGCATAGTGTATAGTGTGCCATTTGGGACGCAGCTAACGACCTCAGGTTTGCTTACGTAGCGGAAGGGGTGGAGCTATCGTGTGCAAATGTTGGATAACTTTATTTATTGTGGATGGTGAAAGCAAAGTTCTCCTACAAGAGTGATTATAGCGCCTCCCGATGGTGATTGCGGTTATACTCGCGACAGGTATTATTTGGTAGTCTGGTCATTTATTTCACTGATTTGGCAACCGTCATCAGGAAAACGGGCTTGAATTTCCGCTTAGTAAAAAAACATTAGTGTTCCATTTGGGACGACACTACATACATATACTGTGCTGTTGAGTGTGTAAGTGCATAACTACATAATCCATGAGTGCATAGTGTGCCATTTGGGATGCAGCTTCAGATTATTTTCGTCTTGTTTCTAGTCCAATTATCTCAATATACTAAAATCAAGAAGCATTTTCTAGACAAGTAAAAATAGTCAGAAAATAATCAATCAACATTAAAGTTTTTCCTTAAAACAAGCAAAATAATCATTTCAACTGAAAAACATTATTATTTTGCTTGCTTTAAGGGAAAAAAAACTTATAAGCAGTGGTGAAATACTGAAAAATCATACTTAAGTAAAAGAACCATTACATGCCGAAAAGTGTAGTGCACGTAGAGTAAAAGCACTGGTTGTAAATATTACTTAAAGTATGAGTAAAAAGTAGCCCTTCAGCAAACCTCCTCATTCCTGCAGCTCGATGATTTTATGATTGTTTATGAGCGTCAAAAGAGGCTGATCCGTTCAGTAAAATATCTGACTGCATGTCACTGCTTATCAAACAACTCAAACGATATAACTAAAGACATTTCCACTGCGCTGAGCGAGAGCGCTTCTCTGAACAGCGCATCATCGATGACGTAAATGTGCCCAGGCCCAAATGTAAAGTGAGTGCGGGCTGTCAGGGGGACAAGCGTGTTCAAGGCAACTGTACATGGTGTGAGTCCACCCTTACTGGCCCATATCTATCAGCTAATATCCACTGATGACACCATTTAGTCCAGTGATAACATTTGAAGCGGGTGAAAAAGCCAACCGTTGGGCTGATGAATTTTATTTTGTTGCATCCATCCATACACGACCCAGCATTAGCTTAAAACAACCAAGATTTTTTATAGCAATGTTGAATCGTGCTTTAAATAATCGTTTTCGTTGCACTTCACATCGAGTTTAAAGAGGACAGATCACCCAAAAATAAAAACAATTACTCGCCATTTACTCTGGCTTTAAACCTGCATGAGTTTCTTTCTTCTGTTGAACAAAAAGAATACTAAGATACTTTGAAGAAAGATGAAAACACCATTGACTATAATATAATAACTATTACCATGATGGTCAACAGCTACAAACTTGCAGCAAAATGTCTTCTTCCATGTTTTATTAAACAGACGAAAAGAAACTCATAAAGGTCTGAAACAAATGCTTAAAATAATTTGTTCATTCATTCATTTTCCTTCGGCTTAGTGGCTTTATTAATCAGGACTCACTACAGCGGAATGAACTGCCAACAATTACAATACAGTATATGTTTTACGCAGTGGATGTCAACACAACAATAATACAGCTTCAACCCAGTACTGGGAAACACCCATACACACTCATTCACGCACACATACACTATGGCCAACTTAGCAATTTAAATGTCTTTGGACTTGTGGGGGGAAACCCACGCAAACACTGGGAGAACATGCAAACTCCACACAGAAATGTCAACTGACCCTGCCGGGACTCAAACCAGTGACCTTCTTGCAGTGAGGCGACAGCATGACCTATAAATAAAATTATGACAGAGTTCAAGTTTGTGTGTGAACTATCCCTTTGCAGGCCCGTAGCCAGCCTGGTGAAAGGGCTGGTTCTTTTTTTCTCAAAATGTGGATCTTTTTTTGCAGTTACACGCCTCAGTTACATAACTATGAGATTTAAATACTGCATTTTAGTGATGTTTTGCTGGATTAGCTAGTCACATGTCATCATAACCACACTTATTGATGTGCTAAAATATTACCTAAAAATGCAAAAAAAAAAAAAAAAAAGAAAAGAAAGAAAAAAAAAGGAAATGCAAAAAAAAAAAGGAAAAGAAAGAAAAAAAAGGAAATGCAAAAAAAAAGGAAAAGAAAGAAAAAAAAAGGAAATGCAAAAAAAAAAAAAAGACTAATTTTAAAATCCAAATGTATTACATCATATATCATTAGGAAAAATAGCAATCTGTTAAAGTCTTAAAGTAAAAAAAAATGGCAGCCATACTGTCATTTATTAGACAAAAAACAAACTGGCCAGCACACTCAACTGTCCTAAGTCACAATTTGGCAATTTCAATAAAAAAATAATCATTTAACATAATAAAAATAATAATAATAATAATAATAATAATAATAATAATAATAATAATAATACAATAATAGTAAATTCTTCAGATTTTTTCTAGCCTCTTTGAAAAAAAAAAGTATTAGAAAATCCCTGGACATCAACAATCGCCAAAATATAATCCAATTAATCTAATATGGTCGTTTCTGGTGCTTCACACTTTTTTATTGCTCATTTTTATTTTAGGAATAAGGTCCAAGATTTAGATGTTTAGACGTCTGTTTAAAAATAATGCAGTAGTGAAAGAAGACTTCTCTCACGTCAGATTAGTCCCACCGAAGCAACAGCCGACAGAGGACTCCATTTGGTCTTAAATCTTTTTCGATGGATTATTTTCATTGTTTATGGTGGCATAACAGTTAAAATAGGACAAATGAGCTCATGTATGGAACTAATTCTGGACCTTTGTCAGTGAGGGGTGGGTCTTCTGAAAACTCGTGGCTTTGAGTTATTTAAAATTACACTTTATTACAATATATATTACATATAAATATATTATATTAATTATATAATAAATATAAATATATAATATTAAATTACATAAAATAATTAAAAGGACAGGGGGCGAAGCAGTGGCGCAGTGGGTAGTGCTGTCGCCTCACAGCAAGAAGGTCGCTGGGTCGAGCCTCGGCTCAGCTGGCGTTTCTGTGTGGAGTTTGCATGTTCTCCCTGCATTCGCGTGGGTTTCCTCCGGGTGCTTCGGTTTCCCCCACAGTCCAAACACATGCAGTACAGGTGAATTGGGTAGGCTAAATTGTCCTTAGTCTATGAGTGTGTGTGTGGATGTTTCCCATAGATGGGTTGCGGCTGAAAAGGCATCCGCTGCATAAAAACTTGCTGGATAAGTTGGTGGCCGACAAGAAAATGAATGAATGAAAGAATGAAAGAATGAATGAAATTCTGGATCTTGTAGCTGTGGGGGTTGGTTCATTCAAACCACCCGAACCGCCCCCCGGCTACGGGCATGCCCTTGGTTGTCACTGTCATGACACTAGCTATTTTTTGTTGCAATTAAATCACAATCTAATCATGACAAACTATATATCATTGGAAAGAACAAAGATTTCTGAATACTTCCCATACTTTAAAATAAAATATGGTTCATATTCCTCAAAGCATACACAGAACTGAGGAGCGCCCCCATATGGTCAGCAGTGTAAACTATATGTCACCTGGTGGTCATGTGTGATACTGCGGCCAAATGAATCTTGCTGCTACATTTTTTGATATTAACTTCCAATTTAGAATGTAATTTGCTCAAATATGTAGCTTAGATTTGTTAATTTTAGGAGCTAAAACTGAGTTTTTAGAATACACATTTTGTTCAACATAAAATAATGTACATTTATTTATCATTTTCGTAAACAACATCGCGTAACTTTTGTTGTCTTCAACTTTTTACAATCTGACAAGCGTCTTCTTGTAAATGAGACCAAGTTAATTTAATTTGTACACCATAGCGCTGAAGATTGACAATCATTTAAGCTGAACATGTCATTTTCACATCTACAGTGTCTATAGAAAATCATCATATCCCTCTTTAAAGGTAATTAACCTACTTTATTGGTCATACAGCCTGAAATCAAATCCCACTCCAAAATAACTATTCCAGCCTTTAAAATGTGTTTGTAGCCTTCTCTTTTCATAACCTTTCTAACTCTTTTGAAAGCAGGGTGTAATGCGAGTAAACGTATAGATTTTCACATATGAGGATTTTCTATAGGCACTGGGGTTAAACTAGCAGTGTCAAACAACAGCGATGCCTCCAGCAAACTCTACTATACAAATGCTGGGTTAAATTTTCCAATTTAAGCGGATTGAACATAATAGAAGTATTCAGCTGACCCACAAAATAAAAATAAAAAAATGCAAGAATTGTGTTGTTTTACCTCATTTTAAATAACACTGTAAGTAGTTTAAATAAACTCTGCTCCTACAGTACGTTGGGATTTCCGCCTGGATTTTGCCTACCCAAATTTAAAAGCTTCCCAAATCCACATGCAGAGGTGTAAATGCAAAAATGTGGTCTCATTTTAAAGGAAACCCTTTAAATTTTCATAAAACACTATTGAAAGTGTTTAAAATATCTGTATAAGTCGTCTGTGTTATAATAAACACCTAAAAAAAGAGGCGCTTTTTGCATTTTGTTTATATAAACTCAAATTTGAAAGTGTCTCTGTTAGGTTGTGTGTGGTCTAGCGTGCTGTAATTAATGTTGGTGGTTCCTGCACATGTCTGTAATCATAGGAAAAAGAAAAATGTCTCCACCATAATCTATGCAAAAGTTTTTGTATTCCAACTGATGAGAGGTGCAGTACAAGCCACAGGGAGCGATCATTGTTTTCATATTTCACTATTCTTTTGTTTGATCAAACATAATTCACTGTGTTTGGAGCACATCAGACATATAAAAGGATTACTTATGCACATCACCTCAAAAACAGAGGAGAATGGCCCTGAAGCGCACAGCATAAGATAAGAGATGACAGCTGTCTGTGCTATCTGGGGCTGCTTATTGATCATAAATGTATTGTTTTCACTTCTGCGCCATGGAAACACCGCGATTCATTCAGCAACTGTTTGATATGTGAATATAATTCAGTATAAAGAATGCTAGAACTGTATGAGCACCAGCAAGAGCTTTCATTTGAGCTATAACTTGTACATGTGTCATATGAAAAATGAAAATGAACCAATGTAAAATACCCAGCTCGGGTCTCCAAAATACTGTGTATTTAAGTGTAAATAACTTTTGTACAGTAGAATAAAAACCAAAGTGATGCACATGTGCATAAAATATAGATTCTACACTTTCAAACGACATCACTTAAGGGGGTCTGGTGCAATGCGAGCCCTTTAAATCTGAAAGCGAAAGTCGATGACGTCACGGACCCGGTAACTGGTTAAGTTTACTTAATTTTTCTATTTAGCTGTGTTGTTTCAACTCATTTTTAAAATTTGTTCTGAACAATTATCTTTTTGGAGTGTAGTTAAGTTTCATTAGTCAAAAGCAATGTGTGATTACAGTGTGATTTTCTCCAATAAATAAGATGATATAAGACAGTGGTTCTCAAACTTTTTTCACCAAGTACCACCTCAGAAAAAAAATAGTCTCTCCAGTTACCACCATTATAACCAGAATTGAAATAAAGTAGTGCAGTAGGCCTAATTAAGCAGCTATAGCTGTGCACTGTTCGAAAACGAGGCAGAGTCCTATTCAATCAACAAAATATGAAGCTGATCAGTCGTTGTTTTCATGTGACTCGCGGTGCGGCATTCTGAAAAGTTAAGATGTTTTCAACTGAGTACGCCTGGAATAAGCAAGCGCGTCGTGCTGCAGTTCTTACTCATTTGTGGCCTGTGGGTTAAATTTTGGCACTCAAGTGACCGAGATGTAACAATAGAATATGGTAATTTTTCAAAATAAATGATCATTCAGACTCAGATTATAAATAAAACTGAAATAATTCATGATTTTTTTTTTGTGCAGCCCGGTACCAATTGATCAGTGCTGGTCTGTGGCCTGAGGGTTAGGGACCACTGCTCTAGCTCGTACAGTATCCGGCTGTGCAAGCACCACACACCTCTTTCTCTAGTTCAATTGAGTAGATTTTTAGCAGCTGATGACGCAATACACTAAAGTAAACATTCTAAGCACAGGGATTTGATTGTAGGCTTTAGATCAGTGGTTCTCAAACTGTGGTACGTGTACCACTAGTGGTACGCAGGCTTCCTTCTAGTGGTACGCGGAGGAATTGCTGAATAATTTAAGTAAATAAAATGAACACACTTTTAACCCTTTGACACATACAGCACCAATGTGATCAGTAAATTGATTTTAATAGGCTAAAACTTTTATTTTATTTTCAATTTTCTAATGTTTGTTATGTATTCCATCATTTGAAGCTAATCTCCTGCATTTATTTGTAACAGTTGTTGGGGGCTTATCCTGTATTTTTATGTCCCAATGTTGACAGGTATAGTTTAATCACTTGACACACAAAAGCCTAAACTTGCAGTAAGCAGATCTAATTTCTAAATAAAATATGTAAATCCAAATCATACATTTAAAGTTGATGTTTAGATTTCAAATACATTTTAAATATGTGCAACATCTATTACAAAACTTTTCAAAATCATTTTATATGTGAATAAGATCACAAATAGCCTATATTTATGAGGTCCAAGGCTTCTATATGTTAATACTTTACATTGAAGTACAGCAATTTTCTTTTTTCTTTTAAAGATCATTTCTAATGAACTTTTAGAAGCACATTTTAATTTAAACATTATTTTTTTACCTGTAAGCACAGGGCAATGTTAATGTTCAAGCTATTTATTATGTTTAAAGTTGCTGACAATAATAAATATTCATAATAATAGAAATTAATCTGCCTCCTTTTTGAACTGTCCAGAGCTTTAGCTGCTTCATTAGGCCTACTACGCTACTGTATTTTAATACTGGTCGTTTTGGTGGTACTTGGAGAGACAATTTTTTTCTGAGGTGGTACTTGGCGAAAAAAGTTTGAGAACCACTGCTTTAGAGAACAGCCAATGCTGATCACATCAGCGTTATCAAATGCATCAAATGATTAAGTTTGTATACATTTTGTCTTTCATTGCTCAGTGATTTCTCCACGTAGCCACTAGAAGTAAGCCTGTGTACCACTAGTGGTACGCATACCATAGTTTTAGAACCACTGATATATGATATTCTCAGATTCTCCAGGAGGGTTTCATTAGTGATGCTCACATGTAAACTGTGCTTTTGGCATAGACCATCATTTAGAAAAAAATGCTGGGTTCCACACAATTCCTTCATGTTGTCCCAACACAAACCGCTTAAGTTTATTTCCTTTTTTTTATTTAAGTAGATTGAACATAAAACTATTAAGCTGTCCTTAATAGTCCTTAACTCTGTCCTTAGCTGTCCTTAACTCATTTTAAAATAAGTAGTCTAAACAAGTAGCAAAAGCCATTTTTTGAGTGTACGCTGTGAAGAATGCTGGGTTACACACAATCCCTTCATGTTAAGTGCACTTAATCATTATTTTATAAATGGATTGAACATAAAAGTATTCAGCTGTCCCACAACAAACCCACAATATTTGTGTTGTTTCAACTCATTTTAAATACTGTAAGTAGTTTGAACTTTACATAATGATTGTTTTTACAAATTCAAGTAGATTGAACAAAAAACTATTAACCTGACCCAAAAAACCATAAGAATTGTGTTGTTTCAACTCATTTTTTAAATTGGGAGTTTGAACAAGCTGCAAAAAGCTATTTTGAGTGTACACTGTCAAAAATTCCTGATGATCCACACAATCCCTTCATGTTGTCCCATTACAAATCGCTTAAGTGTACTTAATAATTTTCACAAATATAAGTAGATTAGACTATTAAGTTGTCCCAAACAAAACCACAAGAATTGTTTTCAACACATCTTAAATACTGTATGTAGTTTGAACTGAGTTCAAATTATTATTATAATTTATCAATTTAATTAGATTGAACATAAAACTATTAAATTGTCCCAAAAAAAAAAATCTAAGCCGTCTGAACAAGCAACAAGTTAATTTTTGACATTGTAAAAGTGCTGGATTTTCACACAATCTTTTCTTCATGTCGCCCCAAAACAAATCCATTAAGTTTACTTAAAGATTTTCACAAAGTTAAGCGGACTGAACATTATACCATTAAGTTGCCCTAAACAAAACCACAAAAATTGTGTCGTTTCAACTCATTTTAATTAATGTAAGTAGTTTGACCTTAAATTTGTAATAAGAAAATGATTATATAAATTTAAGTGGATTAAGGGCGAGGCAGTGGCGCAGTAGGTAGTGCTGTCGCCTCACAGCAAGAAGGTCGCTGGTTCGAGCCTCGGCTCAGTTGGCGTTTCTGTGTGGAGTTTGCATGTTCTCCCTGCGTTCACGTGGGTTTCCTCTGGGTGCTTCGGTTTCCCCCTCAGTCCAAACACATGCAGTACAGGTGAATTGGGTAGGCTAAATTGTCCGTAGTGTGTGAATGTGTGTGTGGATGTTTCCCAGAGATGGGTTGCGGCTGGAAGGGCATCCGCTGCGTAAAATCTTGATGCATAAGTTGGCGGTTCATTACGCTGTGGCGACCCCGGATTAATAAAGGGACTAAGCCGACAAGAAAATGAATGAATGAATAAGTGGATTTAACTTAAAACTATTAACTTGACCCCAAAATCCCTCTAAGAATGGTGTTGTTTCAACTCATTTTAAACACTAAGTAGTTTGAACAAGCACAAAGGCCATTTTTGTTTGTAACAAATGCTGGGTTACAAACAATCCCTTCATATTGTCCCAACACAAATCACTTAAAGTTTACTTAATCATTTCACAAATTTAAGTAGATTGAACATAAAACTATTAAGTTGTCTCAAACAAAACCACAAAAATTGTTGTTTCAACTCATTTTAAATCCTGTAAGTAGTTTGAACTTAAGTTTGATTGATATTTTTTTCCACAAATTTAGGTCGGTTGAAAAAACTATTAAATTGTGCTGTTTCAACTCATTTTAAATAAGTAGTTCTAACAATCATTTCTGGAGTGTAGTTAGTTTAATTCCTCAAAAGCAATGCTCATTTACAGTGTGATTTTCTCCAATAAATAAAGTGATATAAGCTACTCTCAGATGCTCTTCTCCTGGACGCTGTCGTTAGTGATGCTCATCTGTAAGCTCTGCTTTTTGCATTGACCATCATGGCTGCTGCATCTACAGGATTCACTGCTGGAGTTCTGCCCGCCGTCAGGAGCTTTCGCCAGGTTTAATGAAGTCTGAGAGGTGCTGCTGACGTCCTGGAGCTCGCGGGACACAGCAGACGGAGAGTCTCTGGAGGAAAACTGCTGGCCGTTTATACACAGCAGGCTGTTTTGGGTTTGCTGGCCGCGAGAGTCGCTCCTGCAGAACAAACACTTGATGTTCTCCACCACTTTGGACAGGACCGCTTTACGCAGTAAGATGTAGATCCACGGGTCCAGGATGGGGTTGGTGGAGGCGAAGCGGATGGCCAGAAGATCTGGGTTTTTATCCAGACGCTTCTCCACTGGAGTCTTATAAAGCTGGTTGAGAAACACCTGGACCTGCCAGAAAAAACACACAAATACACGTCACTGTACATGTATTATACACATAAACAGATATATATGTACAGTGCTCAACATAAATGACTACACCCCATTTTGAAAGTGAATATTTTTATCCATGTCTCAGTGACTGTAGGTCACATACAGTAGGGGGAGAGCGGATATGAAGTTACCATTTCTCTTAAAACCCTATTTTTAAAAGATAATGTTTTAGATGGTTCAAAACATTCACTCTGCAGTTCTTAAAGCACATTTTCACTAGTTTGGCAGTATGCTCAGGGTCATGGTCTGTCTGGAAAAGCCATTTGTGGCCCAGTTGTAATGTCCTGGCTGATGTGTTGAGATGTTGCTTCAGTATTCCTCCATAATGTTCTGTCTTCATGATGCCATCTCTGCTGTGAAGTGGACCAGTCCCTCCTGCAGCAGAACAGCCCCACAACATGACGCTGCCGCCCCCATACTGCACAGTTGGGATGGTGTTCTAGGCTTGTGCTCTTTCCCCTTTGTCCTCTAAATGTAACACTGTTTGAGAATGTTTTATTAATTTCTAGACAGTCAAAAGTTTCCACACATTTCCTTGGTATGTTTTTAGCTTTGCTTTTAAACTGTGTAACTTTGGTCAGATGTTCTCAAAATAGTCTGCAGGAGTTTTGGCCCATTCCTCCTGACAGAATTGCTGTAACTGAGTCAGATTTGTAGGCTGTCCTGCTTGCACAAGCTTTTTCAACTTTGCCCACAAATGTTCTATAGGATTGAGATCAGGGCTTTGTGATGGCCACTCCAAAACATTCACTCTGCTGTCCTTAAAGCACATTTGAACTGATTTGGCAGTATGCTCAGGGTCATGATCTGTTTGGAAGAGCCATTTGTGGCCCAGTTGTAATCTCCTGGCTGATGTGTTGAGATGTTGCTTCAGTATTCCTCCATAATGTTCTGTCTTCATGATGCCATCTATGCTGTGAAGTGGACCAGTCCCTCCTGCAGCAGAACAGCCCCACAACATGATGCTGCCGCCCCCATACTGCACAGTTGGGATGATGTTTCTAGGCTTGTGCGCTTTCCCCTTTGTCCTCCAGATGTAACACTGCTCATTATGACCAAACAGTTCAATCTTAGCTCCATCAGAGCACAGGACATGTCTCCACACATCAGTCTGTTCCCAGTGTCATTCAGCTAATGGTAATCTGGCTTTGTTGTTGATTCTGGCTTGTTGATTCTCCATGTTGTCACACAAGGAAGCAGTGTGTTTGAGCTTTTCCTTCAACACTATTCTACAGTTGTGCCTCACATTAACTCAAATGTTGTCAATCAGCCAATCAGAAACCTCCAAAACCCTGACATCATCATCTGAGCTTTTCCAGAGGCAGAATAATCTGATTGTGTGTAAACTTGACTTTCAAGAAGAGTTAGAACCATTTCTCAATACAAATCTCTCTCATTATTCTGCTGTTAACAGAACAGAAACACATCTGATCATCCTCACTTACCTAAAAGAGAAAACATTTAGTCACATCTTTTTTAAAATGGTTATGTGCCTTTTTATACAGTGAATGTAAACTGCTTTCAACTGTATTTTCCTTTATTTTTGCAAACAATATTAAATTTCAGCTCTATCAAATGTTTAGAAATTAACTAAACAATGCAAAATCCATTTTTTTTTCTACAATTTTATTTTTTATGATTACTGGCAATATGCATAAATCTTATAAAACACTTGAATCCAAACGCTGCAAACTCTAACGTGGAAGTGAAAAATATGATCTGAATATTAGCAGTGGGACACAAATAACACTATTTTTGGTTAATAACAAAGCAGTTTTCTGCAAGCCCTGACAACATTTGCTTTCCAGCCTATAGCAGCACATTTAGCATCAGCCCTTGCTGAAGCTGCCAAATATCCAACCCAGGCTCATTCTGGAAACGTAGCCCCGCGGACGTTTCTGGAGACCGCGATTTACGTGGCAGCAGGTCCATATGGCCGCATTTCGTTTTTTATCGAGCGAACGCTGCGGGGCGGTGTGACGCCGCTCTTTCTCTTCGCGCTCGTCGGCTGATGGCTCACCTCCGTGTGGAGGGCTTTCCCGCCGCAACCAGTTTGTCCGCTTAGCTCGCAGTGTTACAATGGCGGAGCGGAGGCCCGGAGGAGGAGGAGCCGGCCACGGCGATGATCGGGATCGAGTCCGGGAAAGAGCGGTTCCAGAAATCAGGTAAGATGAAAAACAGAATCCAAAAAATAAAAACGAACGACTTTGTGACGGGGCGAGAACGCGGTGAAATCCTAAAACGCGGTCAAAATTGGGCAAGGGCTTTTGCTTTTCTTTTGTGGACGGCTTTTGCGAATCGTCGCTTGGGTTTAGGGAAGGAGGAGGGCGGGGTCAGCCGATTAGACGGCCGCCCAGTCGATCGTTCAGTCATTCAGCCAGTCAGTCGGACAGACGATCGCTCTATAGTGGCCTCCGGCGGCTTTTCACGCGAGTACAGCACGGGCGCAAACGGCGCGCGCTCCCGAGAGGCGTTCGAGATGCGAAAAAGCGCGCACAGCGGCCTCTCGCAGATTCGCGAAAACAAAAACTGCTCGAATACGTACCTCCCGGGACGTATTTCGCAGTCTCCAGAAACATTCGTGGAGCTTCGTTTCCACAATGAGCCTGGGTTGCAAATATCAGCTGATTTCAGGAGCGTGTCCTGCGGCTAGCTCTGAAGTTCAGTTCTTAAGTGCAGAAAGTAAATTATCGTCGTAGTTCTTTTTTCTTTATTATAAGTTGTGTTTCTCTCTTCATGCATCATCACAGTAATGATTGATCTACAGGTTATTCAGTGAATTAACACATGCTTACGTTTGCAGTCTCTAGGCTTTTCAGTTTAAGAGTAAATCTGGCAAGAGTTCCTGTGAGGACGTTATTTGTGCCTCACAGCTAATAGACAGACCTTATTTATCGCTTCCACATTAGAGTTTGCAGTGTTTTGATTCAGATGTTTGATAAAATTAATGCATATTGCCAATAATGATGAAAAATATTTTAAAAATTACTAAAAAACACTGAAAACATTTAAATTTTATTAATAAATAGAAGTAATTTAAATACATTTATAAATTTGATTCACTGAATGATGCATTACCAAACTACTACCAAAAAAGTCCCCCCCCCCCCCCCCCCCCCAATCGTCAATGTATAATTCACACACTGGTCAAGAGTAACAATATGCAGTTTATGTTTACAGTGAAGTGACATTAAAGTTGTTCAACATTTGTTCAAAATAGCATCTGATATTAATGGAGCACACTTATGAGTTAATAACAACAGCCAAAATGTATTTCTGTGCGAACATTATCTTTTAAAATTAGGCTTTTATGAAAGAATTGTGGCAGTGCAGTGCACAGTGCTGGTTCGAGTCCCAGCTAGGCCATTTGGCATTTCTGTGTGGAGTTTGCATGTTCTCCCCATGTTGGCGTGGGTTTCCTCCAGGTGCTCCGGTTTACCCCACAAGTCCAAACACATGCGCTATAGGGGAATTGATCAACTAAATTGGCCGTAGTGTACGAGTGTGAATGGGTGTTTATCAGTGTTGGATTGCGGCTGGAAGGGCATCCACTGTGTAAAACATGTGCTGGATAAGTTGGCGGTTTACATTTACATTTATTTTAGCATTTTATTTTGTTTAGATTTGTACTTTTATTTATTTATTTACATTTGTTTTAGCATTTTATTTTATTTTTACTTTTATTTATTTATTTACATTTACATTTATTTATTTTAGCATTTTATTTATTTATATTTAGCTTTTTATTTATTCATTTATTATTTTATTTAGATTTTTATTTATTTGTTTATTTATTTACATTTATATTTATTTATTTTAGCTTTTTAGTTTGCTGTTTCACTATTAGATTTATTTATTTATTTGTTTGTTTGTTTGTTTATGTTAGCTGTTCTAACATATTATATATAACTCTATTCTGTTTAGAGTTTTATTCATTCTTAAATTCTTAAGTTTTATTTTATTCATAATTTCGTTATTTATTTATTTAAATGTATATTTATGTATTTTAGCTTTTTATTTTATTAAAGGGCACCTATGGTGAAAAAATCTGCTTATCAAGCTGTTTGGACAGACATGTGTGTGGGAATAGTGTATGGACCGTCAGATTGGGTTGATATAAACACACACAGTCCTTTTTTTCAATTTAACAACATAAAAACGGTGGACCAATTGGAGCGGTTTACAGACAGACCGCAACTTTACGTAGGAGAGCGGTCCTGTGGCGACCCCTTATTAATAAAGGGACTAAGCCGAAAAGAGAATGAATGAATGAATGAATGAGAAATTGTACTTTCCTCCCAGCTCTCCCCTACTTTTACAACAGCAATACACTCTTAAATATAAACGCTCTTTTTCAGCACATCTAGAAACTTTTAATTCTGTAAAAAGTGCCCAAAAAAAGGACATCATTCAAATGTTCTTCTCAATAAGACAAAATAGTGCTATTAAATGGACAGTTCAGCCATGGAAATAAAATCATTTACTGACTCAAGTGATTGTAAACTGTGCAAGTGTCTTTTCTTCTGTTGAACACACAAAGGAAGATATTCTGAGGAATGCTGGAAAAACAGCCATTGACATCAATAGTAAGAACAGAAACACTATGGAAGTAAATGGCTGTTATTTTTTTTCCAGCATTCTTCTTCCTTTGTGTTCAACAGAAGAAACAAGAGTTGGAAAAAGCCGAGTAAAAAAGTGCATTTACATCTTGTGTGAACTAGTATATTAACATGGCTCTTCTGTGGCAGCTCTATTTCGAAGAGTTTACTGCGAGCATTTTGGCATGTTTATCCCTCTAAACAGAAGACTTTATCATCTTCATCGTCATGATAATCTGCATTTGTCTTATTCTGCAGCACATTGTAGAGAACTGTGAGAAAGCTGCAGATAAGAGACTCCGGCGCTCATATCTGAGACACAAGAATACACAGTTATTTAGACCCACACAGACTCTGCGCCTGCAGAAATCCACACGTTATATAACGCACCATTGAGTCTGTTTGTTTACGTATTTAAACGTGTGTGTATATTCATATTAAAGGGAAAGCTCACTCAAAACTGAGTACTCCCTTTTCACTCTCCCTGAGTTTCTTTCTGCTGTTCAACACAAAAGAAGAGATTTTGAAGAATGTTGGAAACCGGTAACCATTGACTTTCATAGTAGAAAAAACAAATAGGTTACCCTACTGAAAAATGCAGCTTAAACCAGCCTAGGATGGTTGGCTGGTTTTAGCTGGTTGACCAGCCTGGTTTTAGAGGGGTTTTGGCCATTTCCACCCTGGTTTTAGCTGGTCAGACTGGGAGATGACCAGCTAAAACAAGCTTGACCAGCCTAGCCAGGCAGGGAGCCCGGCCAAAATCAGCTACAGTATGTCCAGCTTAAACCAAGATGGTCAAGCTGGTTTTAGATGGTTTTAGTTGGTCACTTCCCAGCATGACCAGCTAAGACCAGGCTGGAAATGGCTGGAAACCAGCCTGGAAGTGGAAAAAACCCTCTAAAGCCAGGCTGGTCAACCAGCCAACCATCCAAGGCTGGTTTAGCATGATTTTTCAGCAGGGATGGTTTCCAACATTCTTCAAAATATCTTCTTTTGTGTTCAAACTCAAAGTTTTGAAAGTGATGGAATTTTCATCTCTTTAATGCGGTTTTTAAATTAGCTTGAGTAATAAAATTAAATAATATGCAAATGTTTACGTACAATACAAGTTTCAAAGTAATATATTCTGTATTTTGGTAGATAAATTATATGGAAGACTGACGTTATTTACCAAAGGAATGGTTGTAATTAGATTTGCATTGTGAACCTCAAATAAACATTTACAGAAGGATTTTTAATGTAATGTATTAAAGTTTAAGTTACTATAAATATTCATTCATTCATTTTCTTGTCGGCTTAGTCCCTTTATTAATCCGGGGTCGCCACAGCGGAATGAACTGCCAACTTATCCAGCACGTTTTTACACAGTTGATGACCTTCCAGCCACAACGGAAACATCCACACACTCACACACACACACACACACTACGGACTATTTAGCCTACCCAACTCACCTGTACTGCATGTGTTTAGACTGTGAGGGAAACCGGAGCACCAGGAGGAAACCCACGCGAACACAGAGAGAACATGCAAACTCCACACAGAAACGCCAACTGAGCCGAGATTCGAACCAGCGACCTTCTTGCTGTAAGGCGACAGTACTAACTACTGCGCCACAGCTTCACCCTTACCATATATATATATATTAATCTAAAAAACGCTGAATTATTTAATCCAATAGTTGAGTTAAACATATTTGGTGCTTTGTTGGGTTATTTTTCACATTTATTAGGTTACTTAATAACTCAACTACTTGGGTTAAAATGTAGAATTTCAACAAGTCAACTGATTAATATGCATGCGTAATGTTGTTTTTGCTTTGTAAAGTTTATTAAAGCTCTAACGCAATAATATTGTTTTTTTTGTTGTAGTTTTCTGTGTCGTGTTTTTTATATCCATTTCACCAGCACTCTTAATTATTGATGACACAAATGCACACTTTATAGTAGATCTATATTAAATAAATGCTTTCTCTACCTCCCGTGTTCATCTTTTTTGGAGGAAATGATCCACATATTTGGGATATCCGGCTGTCATTCTCACCTTTAGGACCTAGTGGAGATATTTATTTATTTGCACAGCCATAATTATTAAATTAATTGTAGTACTAGAAATAGCAGAATAGACAAAAAAAACATTTGATTAAAATAACCCAATGCATTGGGTTAAAATAACCCATAGTGGGAAAGGTGTAATAATAACCTTGGGTTATATGTTGGGCTATCTATAACCTAATTATTTTAACAGAGTACACCACTATACAAGCCTATACAAGATTCTTAAATAAAGCAGCCACAATAATACCAGGGGTCACCAATCTCGGTCCGGTGGGCCGGTGTCCCTGCAGGGTTTAGCTCCAACTTGCCTCAACACACCTGCCTGGATGTTTCAAGTAGTAAGACCTTGATTGTTCAGGTGTGTTTGATTAGGGTTGGAGCTAAAATCTGCAGGATACCGGCCATCCAGGAACAAGTTTGGTGACCCCTGACCTATAGGGTCATAACAACAAGAATGAAAACCTGCACACGATAATTCCCATGCAAAAGTTGTGATCTTAAAAAAAATTTATTTGCCGGGAAAATGTGCACACTTTGTTAAAATAAGTGGGTTATAAATAGCCCAGCTATTGGTTATTATAACACCTTTCCCACTATGGGTTATATAACCCAATGCATTGGGTTATTTTGATCAAATGTTATTTTTTCCATTCTGGTATTACTATAACTAGTCTAGTACTACAATTAATTTGATAATTATGGCTGTGAAAATAAATCAATGTCTCCGCTAGGTTCTAAAGGTGAGAAGGACAGCCGGATATCCCAAATATGTGGATCATTTCCTCCAAAAAAAGATGAACATGGGAGGAAGAGAAAGTGTTTTATCCATTTAATATACACTCTAAAACAGTCAGTTATTTATTTAACCCAATGCTTGAGTTAAACATACTTGATGCTTTGTTGGGTTATTTTTAACCTTTAATAGATTATTTATTAATAACTCAACTAGCTAAGTTAAAGATTTGGTGCTTTGTTTGGTTATTTATAACCTTTATTTGGTTATTTATTTAATAACTCAACCAGTTGGGTTAAAATTTAGAATTTCAACAGTCAACTGGTTTAACTGACACAGAACTGTATTAATGTGCATGCGTAATGTTGTTTTTGAGTTGTAAAGTTCATTTAAGCTATAACTCAATTATGGTGTTATTTTTTTTATCAAATAACCTCTGTGTCGTGTTTTTTTTACATCCGTTTCACCATCCAAGACCATCTTTTAGAAGCGTTTGGATGTGGCTTAAATGTATTGTACATTGTGGACACTGCTGCAGCTGCAGGACAGCCTCTACAGCACACAGAGCTCCATATTCTGCTCCATCAACACACGATTTTCTGCTTGCACAGTTTAAAACCGTCTACTTTGTTCTGTTTGTGATTCCTAATTTATTTTAACAAAGGTTTCTGGAACTAAAATGTAATGGAAATAAAGCATTTTACATATTTAAAAAAAAAAAGTTTGTTATTTATTTACACAGCCATAATTATGAAATTAATAGTAGTACTAACAACAGTAATACCAGAATGGAGAAAACAACAACATAAATAATAACCCATATTGGGAAGGTGCTATAATAACCTAGTTGGGTTATATGTTGGGGTATTTTTGACCCAACTATTTTAACAGAGTAGATCAACTATGAAGTGCGCATTTGTGTCATCAATAAGTAAGAGTGCTGGTGAAATAGATATAAAAAACAGGATACGGAGAGGTCATTTGATTAAAAAAAAATAACAGCAATATTGTTGCACCAAATATTTAACCCAACTGGTTTAGTTAATAAATAACCTAATAAAGGTTAATAACCCAACAAAGTGCCAAATATGTTTAACTCAAGCATTGGGTTGAATAAATAACGTTTTTTAGAGTGCACCTACTTTAACTCATCGTATAATCCATAATCATTGATGAATATGAAGAATAAATTACAATTTAAACTGGTGCACGTTCACTTTTATAAAACTTTCTATTTATATTTATAAATTAAATTTATAAATGAGAGTCCTGGAACTTACAACAAGCGGGATTGAGCAGATGAGCACGACTGCGGAGGTGGCGATCAACAGGATGACCATCTGGATCTCCGCGCCGGCCAGGCGGCTGAAGCTGCGGCTCCTGCCGGGATCGGCGGCTCTCTGTGGGTCAGTGCCTAGAGACGTGCGCCTGACGAAGCGGCGGTGCATGCGGATGAGCGCGCCGCACACCAGCACATTGCAGACCACCGTGACCAGGATGAGCAGAGAACTGCAGCCCGCGTACATGTAAGAGAACGCCGCGTGCGCGCTCACATTGGTCCGCCAGTCAATAAAGCACCAGGTTTGAGGATACTGCATTTTCACCTCGCCGAAGCCGACACTTGGAAGCGCGCAGAACAGTATATTCGATGCGTAAATGGCGAGTAGGGTGACCCCCGCGAGCCGCTTATCCACGTAATCATTGTAGAAATACGCGTGGTTGATTGCGATGTATCTTTCGATGGACATGGCGCAGATGATGCTCAATCCTGCGAGCGAAAAAAACAGCAGCACGAAGCCGAAATATTGGCACAGCGGGTCCCCGTCCGGCCACGCGCCCTTCACATAGGTGGCGATGGTGACCGGGCTGGCCAACACGGTGCCCAGGAGATCCGTGACCGCCAGCCCGCACACCAGGGTATAAAAGGTGGTCTCCTTCTGCTCTCTGCGGGACTTGCAGAGCACCACGATGGCGATCAGGTTACTGATGACCCCGAAGATGAACATGATGGCGGGGATGGTGGGCACGGTGGGCTCCATGCTGCTGCTGGACGCGCTGGGAGTCTGGAGATCGCGCTAAGCAGGCATTTTTGCTGGAGTTGTGGAGGGAAGAAAGTTGTGGATGAGGGAGTAAAGCGCCCCGCCTGAGGCACATTTCATATCACACACACAAATACAAACCACACACACGGGACGCCCCTCGTGCGCATCACCACGGGGTCCGACGCGTCCCGCACTGCAGCCAGCAAACTTTACGGCAAAATATGCTTTGGTTACTTGGATTTTTTTGTCTTGTTTCTAGTCTAAATATCTACAATTTTTAAATCAAGACGCAAGCAAAACTATTGTGTTGTTTTTAGAAATAATATGTGACAATTAAGTGAGCTTTTCCTTAAAACAAGCAAATAATCAGCCAAAATGCAAGCAAAATAAAAGCATTTCGAAGAAAAAAAAATAATATTAGGCTATATTTAGCTTTAATTAAAATTTTACTTATTTTTTAATTAATATTTCTGAAAGCAAATCCATATATACTTTTTTTTTGGTCTAGACAATGTTTCTTGATTACATTTTTTTAGATATTTGGACTAAACAAGACAAAACCTCCAATTACATAAACACATCTCAACCTCTCCAAAGCAAGCATGTTTACGTATTTGGCGTTTTCGTCCTGTTTCTAGTCCAAATATCTAATAAATAAATAAATAAATAAATAAATAAATAAATAAATAAATAAATAAAAAATGTAAATCAAGAAACATTTTCTAGACCGAAAAATAAATAAAATAAATAAATAAAGTAACGGATTTGTTTTCAGAAATATTGATTTAAAATTAGGTAAACAATTAATTAAAGCTAAACAATAATATTGTTGTTTTTTTTCTTCTTTGAAGTAGGTTTATTTTGCTTGTTTTAAGAAAAAAGAAACTCACTTATTGTCACACAATATTTCTGAAAGCAACACAATATTTTTGCTTGTCTAGAAAATGCTTCTTGATTTTAAAGTGTGTAGTTACTTGAACTAGAAACCAGACCAAACCTCTGAACATGCCTGCTTTTGAGAGGTTGAGGTATATCAATAGTGATATACTTGATAAAACATGGGGACAAACATTAGAACACATTAATGAATTGCCAGCATAACCAGTGACCATAACATAATTAAAGATTAAGTGTAATTGATATTCACATAATCTATAGTGATTTTTAACAATGTGCCCAAACTATTATTTAACGATAAAACTATAGTGATAATTATGCATTCTTCTTGATAATATAAGGACAATTTTACTTTACAATACCTTTTATTTATGCATTACCTGACCAGCTCAATTATACTTGCTTTCAGTGTTCTGTCAAAGGTGTTTTTATGCATTGTATTTTATATGTATTATTGTAGTGTTTATTATTCTTCTATAATTTGTAGTAGCTTTATAAATGCACGTAAATAATAAACGTTTAAAGTATAGAGTAAAACGTTTAAAGCATTTTTGTGCAGTGTTTGAGAAATTCTCCTCATCTGTTTTTGCTTTTAAAGTAGAGGCTGCTTGTTGCTTTACTTTCATTTTGCGTCCTTTGATCCAACGCGCCCACTGGGAAATCATCATGAACTGCAGGGACAGTTCGGGCTGAAATTAAAATCTTGTCAATTTACTCACCCTGGCGTCATGAAAGATGTATCAGACCTTTTTCTCCAGAACAACATTAAAGAAGATGTTTAGCTGAATCGGTGCTCCTTGGAGACTCGTATCATGCGCGTCAACTGTTGGTCAACCGTTTCAAAATAAACACAGGCCTAAAAGCAAGTACAAATCACCCCAGTGGCTCCCGATGATACATTGGGCTCTTATAAAGCGAAACCACCAGTTTGTGTAAGAAATCGAACATTATTTACAATATTATTAGCTTTAATCCACAGCCTGAACAAACAGTTCTCGATGCGCTGAGTGTCGCGAACGAGAGTTTCCGGCGGCTTGATGACGTAAACGCGAGCGCGCGCATGCTATTGCTTTAAAAATAAAACAGATTCCTTCCTAAAAAAATCACTTCAGTTTAATTTGACAACATGAATTAAATAATGTATCTGTTCCCCAGTCAACATTTACTTCAAGTAACAAAGATTATCTCTGAGTGACATGGTGGCTCAGTGGTTAGCACTGTGGCCTCACAGCAAGATAATCGCTGGTTCGAGTCCTGGTGAGTCAGCTGGTATTTATGTTTGGAGTTTGCATGTTCTCCCCAGGTTGGCGAAGGTTTCCTCTGGGTGCTCCGGTTTCCCCTACAGTCTAAACACATGTGCTTCAGGGGAATTGATGAACTCAGTTGGCCTACTCACACTATGCCATCCGTACCGTGCCCAGGCCCGTTTCCCGGATCATTTGAGAAGTGTGAGAGCGCTGAATCGGGCTCAAGCACGGTTCACTTGTCCGGCCCTGGCCCGGTTGAAAGAGGTGTTCCTGAGCGCAGTTCACTTGAGCGCGGTACGTTTTGTAGTGTGAGTGCAAACCGTGCCAAAGCTCGAAACTGAACGCAAGACGTGACTTTTAAGGGACTATTTTATATGGATTTATTAATCATTTTTACTGTTCAGTGAGTGCAAACTGCCGTAGTTTACTAAAGACGCAAACCCCTCACTGCACGACAGCTGCACCTTCAGCAGACCTCCTCATTCCTGCAGCACGAGAGCTTTATGATTGTTTATGAGCGCCAAATGTGGCGGATCTGTTCGGCGAAATATTTGACTGCATGTCACTGCATAGCAACTGACTGACACGATATAACTAGAGTAATCTCCACTGTACTGCTGAGCGTAAGCGCAGCATCGATGACATAAGCGTGCCCAGGCCTGATTGTGGTGTGAGTGCGGGCCGTCGGGGGAGATGGGAGGGGGGACAAGTGTGCTTTGGCCCAGTTCGAGGCAACCGTACCTAGTGTGAGTACGGCCTGAGTGTATGAATGTGTGTGTGAATGAGTATGTATGGGTGTTTCCTAGTACTGGGTTGCAGTTGGAAGGGCATCCCCTGCGTAAAAAATATGCTGGAATAGTTGGTGGTTCATTCCGCTGTGGTGACCCCTGATAAACAAAAGGTTGGAGGAAAATGAATGAATGAAAGATTGTCTCTGTAGTTTTAGTTCAGTGTGGGATAACTTTTCTTGTCTCGTCTCTCCCGACGGCCCGCACTTACACTACAATCGGACCTGGGCACACTTACGTCATCGATGCTATGTTGTTCAGTGAGCGCTCTCACTCAGCAGCACAGTGGAGATTACTCTAGTTATATCGTTTTAGTCGTTTGATATGCAGTGACATGCAGTCAGATATTTCGCCGAACAGATCCGCCACATTTGGCACTCATAAACAATCATAAAGCTCTCGTGCTGCAGGAATGAGGAGGTCTGCTGAAGGCACAGCTGTCGTGCAGTGAGGGGTTTGCGTCTTTAATAAACTATGGCAGTTTGCGTTCACTGAACAGTAAGAATGATTAATAAATCCATATGAAACAGCCCCTTAAAAGTCACGTCTCGCTTTAAGCTTCGGGCTCAGGTGCGTTTTGCACTCGCACTACAAACGTACCGCGCCAAAGCCCAAGTGAACCGCGCTCAGGCCCACCTCTTCCAACCGGGCCAGGGCCGGCCAAGTAAACCGTGCCTGAGTCCAAATCACCGCACAGACACTTCTCAAACGATCCGGGAAACGGGCCTGGGCACAGTACGGATAGCATAGTGTGGGTAAGCCCTAATTGACTAGCTGCGGCCCTCCAGGAATTGAGTTTGACATCCCTGGCTTAGTCCCTTATTTATCAGAGGTCGCTACGGGATGAACCGCCAACTATTCCAGCATATGTTTTATGCATTTATGCAGCGGATGCCCTTCCAGCCGCAACCCAGTACTGGGAAACATTCACACACACACACACACACACACACACACACACACACACACACACACACACACACAATCATACAATTTAGTTTACCCACACTCCAAAAAACACAGGGTTAAAAACTACCCAAATTGGGTTGTTTTTAACCCTACTGCTGGTAAATATGGGGCTGAACACATCAGGGGTTAAATTAACCCAAGTAGTTCGGTGATTATTTTTAACCCCATAAATGGTTTGTTTTTCTGCCCAATAATTGGTTATTTTTACTTTAATAACAAGTTTATTTGATCTAAAAATGCCTGTGAAAGATGACCCAGCCATTGTGTTGTTTTGACTCGGCATCAATGAAGTACGGTGGGGGTGTGCAGCTTTGATTACAGGTGTACAAAAGGTGCTAGAAAGTTCTGACTAAAGGCTGCTATGAGCAAAAATCTCATTTTAATCATCTGAAAACGCAAGGAATCTGTGTTTATGCTACACTATTTTCATTGCATTAAATAAATTAGCACATAATATGTGGTATCCCAGTCAGCCCCCGCTGTGAGTTGATCTGACCCAAAAAGCAGGGTTGAAACGACCCAAGACTCTGAAAATAACCCCCAAAAACTACCCAAATGCCTCAACAGCACATGTGTTTGGACTGTGGGGGAAAACGGAGCACCCAGAGAAAACCCACACCAACAAAGGGAGAACATGCAAACTCCAAACTCCGGTTTCCCCCTCAGTCCAAATAAAAGGGGTGCAGGTGAATTGGGTAGGCTAAATTGTCCGTAGTGTATGAGAGTGAATGTGTGTATGGATGTTTCCCAGAGATGGGTTGCGGCTGGAAGGGCATCCGCTGTGTAAAAACTTGCTGGATAAGTTAGCGGTTCATTCCACTGTGGCGACCCCGGATTAATAAAGGGACTAAGCCGACAAGAAAATGAATGAATGATATAATTACAGGACAAAATCAAAACAAGCTGCATGTTGCTTAATTAAAATAAATATAACGAGCAAATCAAATCAATTTTATACAGACAGAAAGTGATTTATTTTTTAACCAAGAGCAGATTACCACAAATTTAATCGTTAATAATATCTTTGTAAAATTTAAACATCTTATATAATCAATTAAATGTAATAATACGATTATAAGTTGCAGCCCTCATATCTTTAATGATTCCGTATGTAGCATTAATGCGCTGAGCTCCGTTATGCTCGTTTTTGATTCGTTATTTGTGACGGCGGACAGGATTTGAGCATGTTTGCTTGATAAGATCTCTTAAATATGATGCTCCTTAAACAAAAGAGATCTCAGTATTGTCTGGATCAGAAGTAAACTGTTTAGATTGGCAGCCGCTGATGTCTGACTCCATATCTCAAGGAAAAACTAAAGACAATACAAAACTGCTTAAGACACACTGGAGAGAACCCTCTCGCTTTCCATTAAAACACTGATAAGAACTCAGAAATCTGCAGAAGGATCATTACCTTAAATTAGACTTGATTTCTGAAAACAATAACTAATTAAAAGTTAAAACAGCAACATATTTGGTGTTGTTTTAAGCAAATAAACTCACTTTATTTTATTTTCTTTCATTAAAAACATTAGAATTAGCATATGTAAATTAATGTTTAGATATTTTGTCACATTTTACACTAATGTTTTATTAAGTAATGTACTTATATTATGAATATATTAACAATACACAATAGACAATTAACAATACATTGATAACAGTGCTTATTTTTGGTAAGCTTATTAAAATTATGCCATTTGCCTTTGGATTTTAATAATACATTAGTAAATGTTAAAATGTGATGAATAAGTGCTGTAAGATTGTTCGTTAATAATTAAATACATTATTTTATAAAGCGTGCAATAATATAAATAACTAATAACATTAATTGTAAAGTGTGACCTTATGAGTACTGGAAAAAGCAAGACCAAATACCTAATAAAGATTTATTTACTTATTTATTTATTTTTACTATACAATCCCATATAGAATAGTTATTTAAAATTTTTTATATTTGGTTGTGTTACATTTATTAATATAGCAGATTTTTTATCCCAAGTGATTTTATTTGTTTATTTATTGAAAAAATAAATGCTGTATAAATATTGTTAGTTATTACTTAAATACATTAATATTTATTGTGGGATGGCACTGTCACCTCACAGCAAGAAGGTCGCTGGTTCGAGTCCCGGCTGGGTCAATTGGCATTTCTGTGTGGAGTTTGCATGTTCTCCCCGTGTTGGCGTGGGTTTTCTCTGGGTGCTCTGGTTTGCCCCACAGTCCAAACACATGCGCTATAGGGAAACTAATCAACTAAATTAACCTTAGTGTATGAGTGTTTCCCAGTGTTGGAAGGGCATTCGCTGCGTAAAACATATGCTGGAATAGTTGGTGGTTCATTCCGCTGTGGCGACCCCTGGTTAATAAAGGGACTAAGCTAAAAGTAAAATAAATGATTACAGTGTTTATTAATCTTTGTTAATGTTAGTTTATTAAAATAATGTCATTGATTTGTTAACTCACTGTGCATTAACTAATGCGAGCACCACTTTGGATTTTAATATGCATTAGTAAATGTTAAAATGTGATTAATAAATGTTGTAATATTGTAGATTAATAGTTAAAAACATTAACTATAAAGTGTGCAATAATATAAATAACTAATCAAATTAATTGTAAACACATTTGTGACCCATATTTACTGGAAAACAAGACAAAATGCCCAGTAAAAATTATTATTTTTTATTTATTTTTACATTAACGTATATTCAAGTTGTAATATTTTGCTGTATTTTTACAATTTCCTATTTAGCAGATATTTTATGTCGACTTTTTTCTCTTTTTTTCTTTTGTATTTATTTAATTGTATGTGTTAGTAAATGCTGTACAAGTCTTCTTCATTATTAGTTAAATGCATTAACATTAATTGTAAAGTGTGACTCATTAAATAGCTATATAAAAGGATTTTGTCGTATTTTTAGAATATACATTTACTCATTTAGCAGATGTTTTTATCCAAAATTATATTATTTCTTTACATTTTATTTATTTATTTATTTATTTATTTATTTATTTATTTATAAGCAAATGTATATATTACAATTTTTAAATATTTATTTTTACGCTAAAAATACAAATAAATGCAGCATTTTATTATATAAAAGTTTTTATGCAATTCCAGCCTGATCTCTCAAGGAAACGTTTATGCTTTGTCAGTTTAGTGGCTAATTCGAACAAATTCATTCGAGTTCAGTCGTACGAAAATTTTTCCAATTTTCAAAAGGAGGCGTGGCACCCAACCCCGCCCCTAAACCCAACCGTCATTGGGTGATGAGCAAATCTTACTAAATTGAATGAATTATATAGTATGAATTCATATGAATTAGCCACTAAACAAAAAAGTTACGAATTGCCGTGAGATTGTGTTGGCCATTCTAACAACGTTTATGCTTTAGATCAGGGGTGTCCACACTCGGTCCAGGAGGGCCAGTGTCATGGAGAGTTTAGCTCCAACCCTAATCAAACACACCTGAACAAGCTAATCAAGCTCTTACTAGGGCTGCGTCCGAAACTGCCTACTACTCAGTAGTTACTGCATTTAAATTTAAATGTTTTTTTACTTGGGCGTTAGAAAAGTGCGTTCTATACAGTATGAATGTAAAAAGTACAAATGGAATTCGGACGTACTACATCCGCCGTTTTGTCATGGTCACGTGACCTACCTGCGTCAGTTGCATTGCGTCACTTCCATTCATGAATTCTCCCGCGGAGCATTATAGGATAGCTCAGCATGCATGGGATGCATACTTCAGAATTTCGTCAGAAGTAAGTCATCCAGGTACTCCTCGCATACTGATTTTCGCATTCTATGAATTCGGAAATACTACTCGGATCACATACTGGTTTTAGCGTACTATATAGTATGGAAGTATGCGGTTTCGGAGGCAGCCTAGGTATACTAGACTAAACTTCCAGGCAGGTGTGTTGAAGCAAGTTGGAGCTAAAGTCAGCAGGACACCGGCCCTCCAGGACCGACTTTGGACACCCCTGCTTTAGATATTATGTAATATTTTCATTCACATATTTATTCATTAATTTTCGTTCAGCTTAGTCCCTTGATCATCAGCGGAATGAACCGCCAACTATTCCAGCATATGTTTTACACAGCAGTTGCCCTTCCAGCTGCAATCCAGTACTGGGAAACACCCACCCACCCACCCACCCACACACACACACACACACACACACTACAGCAAGGGTGCTCAACCCTGTTGCTTGAGATCTACCTTCCTGCAGAGTTAAGCTTCAACCCTGATCAAATGCAACTAAATAGGATCTGAAGGAGCGCTTGGTAATTAAAGACAGGTGTGTTTGATCAAGATTGCAGGTGAGCTCTGCAGGAAGGTAGATCTCCAGGAACATGGTTGAGCACCCCTGCACTACAGTCAGTTTAGTTGATAAGTTCCCCTATAGCGCATGTGTTTGGACTGTGGGGAAAACCGGAGCACCCGGAGGAAACCCACGCCAACACGGGGAGAACATGCAAACTCCACACAGAAACTCAAACTGCCCCGGCCAGGGCTAAAACCAGCGACCGTCTTGCTGTAAGGGCCACAGTGCAACACCACTGAGCCACCATGCCGCCATTCATCTTCTTATTTATAATAATATAAATTTTTTTTAGCAGATGTTTTTTGTCTCAAGTATCCAGAGGGATTTTATTTATTTTGTAAAGATAATTGTTTTTATATTTCTTTACATTGAACAAATAAATGCAGCGTTTTATTATGTAAACTTTTCTATGCCATTCCTACATGGATTATGCTTTAGATATATTCTGCAATATTTACCTCCATCTGTTTTAAAGCAAAATAAAACTGTAATGGAGAATTTAAAAGCTCTTAATTGAATCGCTTCTGACAGGCAAACGCAGTAATGCATCTTATTAAAAGCCCAGATGGATAACGAGACGAGCCACAAATGTTTAAAGCAGGTTTGACATCATTAGATTCATTTGAGTTTTGGGTTTCATGCCGGAACAGAAACAAATCTTTATGATGAAAACCTGAACACACACTCACACACACACAGAGGAAGCATCCATATGATAGAGAGAGCTGAAATATAATTAAAACTCACTCTGGGTCTGATTTTAACTGCATTATTGCATGAAGAGGCCCAGAATACCTCTGATTCATTTATGACAGACGCTCGTTTATCATCACATGACACATGAAACCTGTGTGTGTGTGTGTGTGTGTGTGTGTGTGTGTGTGTGTGTGTGTGTGTGTGTTATCATGCATATCTGACACGTCACAACTCACAAATCAAATCTGTGGATTAACGTCCACTGCAGACAGACAACATGACTGACGACCTGCATTCATATTTATACTGTGAAGCAGACTAGAATGTAAGGGAAAACCTAAAAACACACATACAAAACACAAATATTAGTGGTGGGCAAAAATTAATCACGATTCATCAAATTTAAAAGTTTGTTTTGACACTATATATATATATATATATATATATATATATATATATATATGTGTGTGTGTGTGTACTGTGTTTTTATTATGTACACTCACTGGCCACTTTATTAGGTACACCATACTAGTACCAAGTTGCACCACTTTTGCCTTCAGAACTGCCTTAATCCTTCATGTTGTAGAATTAACAAGCTACTGGAAATATTCCTCAGAGATTTTGCTCCATATTGAAATGATAGCATCACACAGTTGCTGCAGATTTGTCGGCTGCACATCCATGATGCCAATCTCCCGTTCCACCACATCCCAAAGCTGCTCTATTGGATTGAGCTCTGGTGACTGTGGAGGCCATTTGAGTACAGTGAACTCATCGTCATGTTCAAGAAACCAGTCTGAGATGATTGAGCTTTATGACATGCTGCGTTATCCTGCTGGAAGTAGCCATCAGAAGATGGAGACACTGTGCTCATAAAGGGATGGACATGGTCAGCAGCAATACTCAGGTAGGCTGTGGCGTTGATGCTCAATTGGTACTAATGGACCCAAAGACAATCTCCCCCACACCATTACACCACCACCACCAGCCTGAACCACTGATACAAGGCAGGATGATCCATGCTTTCATGTTGTTGAGGCCAAATTGTGAGCCGAGCATCCGAATGTGTCAGCAGAAATGGAGACTCATCAGAGCAGCAACGTTTCTCCAATCTTCTATTGTCCAGTTTTGGTGAGTCTGTGTGAATTGTAGCCTCAGTTTCCTGTTCTTAGCTGACAGGAGCGGCACCCGGTGTGCTCTTCTGCTGCTGTAGCCCATCCGCCTCAAGGTTGGCCGTGTTGTGTGTTCAGAGATGCTCTTCTGCAGAGCTCGGTTGTATCGAGTGCTTATTTGAGTTACTGTTGCCTTTCTATCAGCTGGAACCAGTCTGGTCATTCTCCTCTGACCTCTGGCCTCATCAACAAGGCATTTGGGATGTGGTGGAACGGGAGATTGGCATCATGGGTGTGCAGCAGACAAATCTGCAGCAACTGTGTGATGCTATCATGTCAATATGGAGCAAAATCTCTGAGGAATATTTCCAGTAGCTTGCTGAATCTCTAAAGGATTATAGCAGTTCTGAAGGCATTTTTAATCTCAATTGTTTTTGCGTGGTAAAATAAAGGTTATAATAATAATAAAAGGAGGTCCAACCTGGTGCTAGTAAGGTGTACCTAATAAAGTGGCCGGTTAGTGTATATACTAATAAAAAATATAATAAAGAAAAAAAAGATTGAAATAAAATAGAAAAAACATACTTAACATAAATAAAAGCAGGCACTGATCTCAGTATACTAGTGTGGACGGATATATGCTGTGTGTTGTTTTGATGGCAGAACAGCAGGAGCACAGAATCAGTGCAGAAGATCACAGTAACAATCAACGTAAACCAGTTCCACTGCCCGACTCCCAGTCCTGCTTTTGTCAGAATCTGCAGATAAGCAGCGCTACTCAATGTGCTTTGTCCTGGGGGGTTGTGTGTGTCTCAGATGGGTGTGTGTGTCTCAGATGGGTGTGTGTCAAAGTGTGTGAAAGCAGAAACACTAAACACAAAGCAGCATCATTACAGACGCTCTGTTTGAGTTGGAAGAAGATCCATAACATGTGGAGCAATACGGAGACAAAACAGACACAAAACTGAGGAAATGGAGAAACACACAACAACACTGCGTTTACATTCATTGTGAGTGTGTGTGTGTGTGTGTGTGCACAGAGCTGGGGAGTAATCATTATATGTAATAAAGTCACAATCATTCACCTGCCTGTGAAATTTTTATTGTTTTTAAATATTTCCCAAATGATGTTGAACAGATTCAGGAAATGTTCACAGTGTGTCTGATAATATTTGTTCTTCTGGAGAAAGTCTTATTTGTTTTATTTGGGCTAGAATAAAAGCAGTTTTTAATTGTTTTAAAGCATGACAAAGAGAAAAGAAATCAGTTATTAGAGATGAGTTATTAAAACTATTATGATTAAAAATGGGCGGCACGGTGGCACAGTGGTTAGCACTGTGACCTCACAGCAAGGTCGCTTGTTCGAGTCTCGGCTGGGTCAGTTGGGGTTTCTGTGTGGAGTTTGCATGTTATCCCCGAGTTGGTGTGGGTTTCCTCCGGGTGCTCTGGTTTCCCACACAGTCCAAACACATGCGCTATAGGGGAATTGATCAACTAAATTGGCAGTAGTGTATGAATGTAAATGCAAGAGATTATAGGCTCTATTTTGACGGTCCATGCGCAGTGTAAAGCGCAGGGTGCAAACGCTTTCAGGGGGTGTCAGAATCCACTTTTGCTATTTTAAGGACGGAAAAATCCGCTTTGCGCCGTGGTGCATCAAAGGGTTGAGTTTATTCTCTTAATGAGTTATAGGTGTGTTTTGAGAATAAACCAATCAGAGTCTCATCTCTCATTCCCTTTAAGAGCCAGTTGTGTCACTACATGGTGCATTTGCTATTTACATGGCGACTTTGAAAGTCCAAAACCTGAGCACTTCACTAGAGAGAAAACAGTTAAACAGAGCATCTGCAGTGCCAGAATGAGAGATGAGCCTCCTCACTCTTTACTTTCACTTTCGCTCTTGGATAGGGAAACCTTTACGCACAGACATCAATTAGCCTATAAATAATTCATTTAGTTTGTTAAGCGCGAAGATTTGTGTCAAAACTATTTCTAAATTCAGTTCTAATTTCCAGCAAACGAATAAATGAACAATAATAATGAAGTGTGCTCAAAAACCTGAGTTATATCCTAAAACACATGCTGTGCCCCATATGGTCTAAAACCTGACAGGTGGACAAATCTAAGCTTGTTTTTAATAAAACAAATATAAATATGGATCTAATAAATAATACTGCTAATATAAATTACATTATACAAACACAAATTGAATGAATTGAAAAAGCCTCCCGAGATGAAGAAGACATAACAGCAGTGGTTTATATTTATGTAGGCTAGAAAATAATATGTTTTGTAATATTTTAATTCTTTATTATTATATCCTATATATATCCTTAATATTTTAATTCTTTTTCATTTGTAAAGATATTTGCGCATTGTTCTACATCTTGTGTGTATTAAGCGGTGTGTAAGCGAGGCGCACAACTAACACGCTCTACGCTGGACTTTAGACCGGCTTTGTTCTGGTCCAAAGAACAGACTATTATAGTTTTTTTTAAAATAGCAACGTGCCTTAACACGCCTGCTTTTTGAGACCAGAACGCCTTTGGGTGCACATATGAGCGCAAATGCATTTGCTATTTAAACAAAACGTCAAAACGACTCTTGCGCCAAGCTGAAAATAGCAAACAACAATTGCGTCACACCTTGCACCACATTGCGTCGGGTGTGTGATAGGGCCCTATGGCTGTTTCCCAGTGTTGGGTTGAGGCTGCAAGGGCATCCACTGTGTAAAACATGTGCTGGATAAGATGGCGGTTCGTTCCACTGTGTTGACGTCTGATGAATAAAGGGACTAAGCTGAAAAGAAAACTAATGAATGTTTAGAGATGAGTTGAAAAAATCTTCTTTTAAATGTTTGAGAAGTTTTATAAATAATCATAATAATAATTTGAAAAACTACTAAAAAGATTTACAAACTAGCTAAAATAAAATAAACTCAGTAAAAAAAAGTTTATATATATGCAGGAACAACGCGCGCTTTCACTTTAATGGATTCTCTTTCACGTCTTTTGATTCTCAACTCGTATGTTCATTACACAAATGAGGGTTAATATACTGTAAATAATCACTAAACACCGCGTTTTGACACCTATTTGACCATTAAAGCGCTCACATTAAGATGACTTTAGAATGCTGACCGTATGAGACTGAATGCCGACCGCGTGCTTATGTGTGTGCGCACTGCACACACACACACACATTGGCGACCGTGTGCTATATATATATATATATATATATATATATATATATATATATATATATATATATATATATATAGCATAGTTTAATTTTATTTCAGCTTGTGGCCAAGAAATGATTAATCTCTTTTATTTAGTCTTAGTGCTTTACTAAAATAAGCTACTCATTCATTCATTCATTCATTCATGATTTTCTTTTCGGCTTAGTCCCTTTATTAATCAGGGGTCTCCACGACCCCCCAACTTATCCTGTATATGCTTTACGCAACGTATGCCCTTCCAGCTGCAACCCATCACTGGGAAACATCCATGCACACTCATACACTACAGCTAATGTAGTTCATTAATTCCCCTATAGCGCATGTGTTTGGACTGTGGGGGAAACCGGAGCACCCGGAGGAAACTCACACCAACACAGGGAGAACATGCAAACTTTATATAGAAACGCCAACTGACCCAGCTGAGACTCAAACCAGCAACCTTCTTGCTGTGAGGCACCGTATTGCTGTAGAAATACTATATGTCCTAATATTTACAGCTTCCCCCATCAAAAAATGCGTCCTTGGTGAAAAATACAAGTAATTTAAATAGTTTTTTGTTAAAAAAAAAACAACGTTAGCCTTGTAGCGCAGTATAAAACGACAGAGACTAAATATAAAAGTATTCTGATTGTTTATTTCTGCTGTTTAGATTTACAGATTACTGATATAAAGACACCAGATAATATCAACACACAAACCTACATGACGATGATGACACACCGAACAAGACTTTTCTTATTTAGAGTTTGCGTCTTGTTTCTAGTCTAAATATCTCAAAAAATCTTAAACCAAGAAGCATTTGCTAGAGGAAGAACAAATATAGTCTTATTTTCAGAAATAATGAGTCGAAAAGAAGAGAGTTTTTCATTAAAACAAGCAAAATAATCTGCCAAGGGAGTCAGTTCATGAATCTTCAGTCAAACTGAAAGCATTATTATTTTACTCACCCCATTGGCAGATTATTGTGCTTGTTTTAAGGAAAAACTCACTTCATTTTGACTCATTATTTCATTATTTTGCTTGTCTAGAAAATGCTTCAAGAATATTTAGATATTTGGACTAGAAACAAGACAAAAACTCACAGTAAGCAAAGCAGTGTTTGCAGTGTACACACACACACTCTCAATCTCTTCATTGCGCGGCTCTGAGTGTGTGCGCGTCCCGTTTGCTCTTTTCTCTGCTCTCTGCTTCTCTCTGGATGAGTTTCTGCTGCTCGTCTCCCCAGTCCTGCATCCGCTGCCGATACGCAGATAAATCCGACTCTTCACTGATCGGCAGGAGCTCCAGCAGAGACTCCAGACTCCTTGAGACGATTTTATCCTGAGTCTGCAGACGCTCCTTCAGCTCCTGCAAAAACACCAGCAGTTAAAGTGCACCTATTATGCAGAAATCACTTTTATGCGGGGTTTAACCCTAGTTGTGTGTCAGCAGCGTGTGAGTATCTCCAGCCTCTAATGGTTAACATTAATTAATTGTGTTTATTATAATCAGAACTGAATGAAACACTTTGATTGACATTCTGTTGATGTATAAGCTGATGAATGCTTATAAAATAAACACTGCATACATTTGATCCCTGAGTTTTTGGGCGAACCGTCCCTTTAAAGGCAAACTAACGATAAAAAACACAGGTCGCATGAAACAGGTTTTTCAGCATCATGTTTATTCTCTAGAGGCTCCAGATTTTTGCATATCAAATTAGAAACAGCAGCTTCCTTTTCTTAAATAACTAGTTTAGATTCTTTATCACTGTTCCTCTGAAATTCACCAGAACACTGAGGTCTGGGATGAAGTCTGAATGTGTGTGTGTGCGTGTGTGTGTGTGTGTGTGTGTGTGTGTGTGTAAATGCATGAATGTGAACATGATGAGTGTAAATGATGAATGTGAACAGCATGAGTGTAAACAGCATAAGTGTAAATGCATGAGTGTAAATGATGAATGTAAACAGCATGGGTGTAAACGCATGAATATGAACAGCATGAGTGTAAATGCATGAATGTGAACAGCATGAGTGTAAATGTATGAATGTGAACAGCATGAGTGTAAATGATGAATGTGAACAGTATGAGTGTAAATGCATGAATGTGAACAGCATGAGTGTAAATGTATGAATGTGAACAGCATGAGTGTAAATGCATGAATGTAGTCATCATCAGTGTAAGCAGTATGAATGAAATCAGCATTAGTGTAAAATCATGAATGTAAATTTAAATATTAACCCACTCACCCTGAAGCTGCTGATGTATTGTGGGAGTTTGAGTCTCTCCAGCTGGTCTTCTTCGTCCAGATGCATCTCGCTGTCATTCTGTGTGTTTGCTCCATCAGAGATCGCTGACAGATCTTGCAGGATTTTCTCCATAAAATTCAACTGAAACCCACAGAGAGACACTTCCACACTCAATAACTTCATCATCATTATCTTGCAGGTGTTAAATTCTTAAATCATCTTTCCAGACAACTAGTTAAATTTTAGTGAATTTTTCCTTAAAAAATAAATAAGCTAAATAATCTGCCAGTGGAGTAAGCAAAATAAGTCTCACGTCAAAATGAAAAACAAGATTATTTAGCTTATTTTAAAGAAAACACTTTTCATTTTGACATTATTTCTTAAAAGACAATATTTTTTGTTATATTAGTGAGATTTGCACTAGAAACAAGGCAAAAATGAGTGTAAAAGTAAGAAATGCAATTGTTCAAATGTTTTATATTAAAATGATTTACAGTGAATTATGATTTTGCTCATTTCAGTACATTAGATGAGGATTATGATTTGTTTTTCAAAGCAGTATTTCAGTATGAAGTTGTTTCATGTAATGCAAAAAATGCTTTTCTCACTTGGAGTTTTCATCTTGTTTCCATTCCAAATATCTAAAGCCCGTTAAATCAAAAAGCATTTTCAGGAAAAGTAAAAAAAAATAAGTGAAAATTAAGTAAGCTTTTCATTACTAAAACCTTAAATCACAAAAAAGAAAACATTAAAAACTAATTCAAACTACTCATACAAACAAAACATACATCATTAAACAGAGTTTATTTGAGTTTTTATTATTGTGAAGCTGCCTCTGTTTGTATAAAACCCCACAGAATAAATTGGAGTTACAATGTTTTAGTAGTGGGTTTGTTTGGTTATTTAAGTGTGATTGTATGTTAATCTATTTAATATTTCATTTTGGGAAATATTTATCTCTGATAATAATGTAAACTAGATTATTTTGTTTTAAAAGGTAAAATCTCCAGTATAATACTAAGAAAAGTGTTGTTGTTATTATTATATTTACTATTATTATTCTCCTCATTATTATTTTTATTACTATTATTGTCATCGTTATTATTATAACTATTAATCTCACCATTATTATTATAATAATTATTATTCATTCATTTTCTTCTGCTTATCTGGGTCGAGGTCGCGAGGGCAGCAGTCTCGAGAGAGACTTCCTTCAGCTCCTCCAGGTGGATCCTGAGGCGTTCCCAGGACAGCTGTGGCCCCGTTTACACTAGTGTGTTTTAGTTTTAAAACAGCGTTTTAGATCAAAAATGATCCGTGTCCACACTAGTAATTCACGTAGCGTTTCTGAACATATCTTCGTCTACACTACGCCACCAAAAACATATATCACGTGACCATTCGCGCACTCTGGGCACTCTAGTATAAACAGGAAGCATGTGTCTCGCTCGGCATTTGGTTATTGTTAGTCAACATACGCCGGTTGAACAATGAACGCGATGGCAAAGAAAGCAAGAGAGGTATTTTTGTGGACAGACGACGAGATCGAGTGAACAAATGAACAAATGAATAACTGCACAATGGCACCTAAAACAGACAATAGTGCAAACAACGCTCCATTTCAGTGCCCATGTTGTTGTTTACAGTGAAGGCTGGTCTGCTGTCTTCCGTTAGCGTTAAAGCCATGTGTTATAGTCATGTGATAGAGGCTTGACGAATAAGCGAAGGATACCTAATGACGCAAAAGCCCCAATCAGGTAACGAATCACAGCAGCCCCGCCTCCGTTTCCAGATGTCTCCGTTTTCCCTCATCCACACTGAGACGGAGCAACAGCGTTTCAGAATGAAAACAGCCTCTCCAGCGTTTCCAAAACGCTCCGTTTTCGGCTGGCGTAGTGTGGACGGATGGCGTAACCGTAGCCAAACTCATGCATTTTCAAACTAAAATGCACTAGTGTAAACGGGGCCTGAGAGACATAGTCCCTCCAGTGTGTCCTGGGTCTTCCCCGAGGCCTCCTCCCGTACAGACATGCCTTAAACACCTCCCTAGGTAGGCGTCCAACAGGCAACAGATGCCAGAGCCACCTCAGCTGACTTCTCTCGATGTGGAAGAGCAGCTGCTCTACTCCGAGCTCCTCCCGGGCAACAGAGCCCCTCATCTATAAGTGTGCGCCCTGCCACCCTGAGAAGGACACTAATTTCAGCCACTTGTATCTGAGATCTTGTTCTTTCGGTCATGACCCAAAGCTCATGACCATAGGTGAGAATGGGAACATAGATTGACCAGTAAATCAAGAGCTTTGCCTTTCGGCTCAGCTCCTATTTATTATTACTATTTATTATTATTATTACTTTCACTGTTATTATTACTGTTATTGTTATTGATATCATCATTATCACTATTATTATCACCATTATTATTATAATTATTATTATTACTATTATAGAGTGGAGGAACTCTGACGTCAATTTGTATGCAAAAACCCGGAAGCGAGTTAGCATTTTAGCACTTCCGGTTCCCTCGTCCCAAAGTCAATGGGTTTTTTGAAAGGGGTTTCAGTAAAATCGCTTAAATAAGGTCCGTGGCGAACACCAACTCAAGATATTTTCACGTTTTGTTCTACGACATAAAACACATCAGTTACAGCACACTCTTGAATTTTTAAATCGATTATGCTTCTTTAAAAAGACGGTTGCTATCAAGTTGCTAAATGGGACTACAGGCGGCGTCGGGGACATTATACGTCATCGAGCTGATCTGGTCTGGAGCGCAGCTCGCTTGCGTTGGGCATTTGGATTTGTCTGTGATTTAAGTATTTTCATGAATAGTATTTTATAGTTTGTTGTATTATTCTAATTGAGAATTCAGATTGTGTGTAGATAATTGTTTCAGTTGTAAAGGCTGTCGATAGACTAATTTGTTGATCATTTATTTTAATTAAACGATATTATGAAGATACTGCTTACCAGTGCAGCCTGTTTCTTTCCTGCTCTCAGTAATGCAAACGTGTGAATAAATGTGTACAAATACATGCATGTTAACTATCATTAACGTGATCAAGTGATTTCTCGTCTTTTTTTCTTCATCTGAACACATTTTACTGCAATATTTACACTCCTCCATAAAATGTAAAGCAGATGTGACTGTATGAGCTGCTTTTCGCTGTACGTCGTGACAAAAAAGGAATATTGAATGTTGCTCTGTGTCCATGATGGAACTTGCAGGCATTTGATTGACTTGTTCCTCCTCACGCCCCATTTCTGTTGTCTGTTTAAGGTAAGCGGGCTGTGTGCACGCGAGCGATACACTTATTTAAATGTCTCATAATAATACTATATAGGCACATTTATACACATTTTTAAAACTTTTAAAGAGCCCATATTATACATGAAATAGGGTCATATCTTGGTTGTAAGGGTCTCCAACAACAGTCTAATATGCATGCAAGGTCAAAAAACACTTTCATGGTCTTATAATCTGCATTTATTTTTACCTAATTATCCCAGCGACTCCTGTATGAATCGTTCAGTGATTCATTTGTTCCCAAACCCCTCCTTAGCGCGAAGCTAATCTGCGCTGATTGGACCGATGACAGTCTGTCGCGATTGGTCGACTGCCTTCAGTCAGAGAGTGAAATGGCCAACAGCTAATCAGCAATATAAAATAATCACAGTTCACACACGCTCGATAGTGTAGGCGTGGATTTTAGCTGCCACACACACACAAACACACACACCTCCGGACGAGAACGCTCCCGCTTCTGCCCGCACCCGCCAGGTTTTAGCCTTAGAACCCGCCCCGTATTCTGCCCGCCGCGCCCGATCCCGCTAAAGAGCGGGGGAGAACAAAACCGAAAATCTGTATAAACACACACACAGCACCAAGCATAAAGCTCTCGCTCTCTCTCTCTCTCTCTCTCTCTCTCTCTCTCATACGCGCGCGTGCGCACTAACACACAAGCACCAAGCAGACACATCTTTCTCTTTCTCAGGCAGTCCGCTCCCGTCCCAAATCAAACCCGTTACCGACCGCTCCGGCGATTTATTCGGAAATTTATTCCCGCGCCGCAGAAATCTGGCGCGGGGACAGCCGCGGGTATGCACACCTCTAACGTTACCACGGAGCTCCATAAACAAAGCACCACGCGTCGCGTTTTTAACGTGACTTTGCACGCGATAAGAGAATATAGCCAGTTAACCTGATACAGTACACTCGGTTACAAGTAACAAATCACAACTAAATACATTTGCAAGCTAGAGTCAACGAGGCAACAACTTTAACCGCACGTACTTACACTTGAGAAATGGAAGAAACCCATCCTGACGTCCATCAGTAAGTTACTGATCCTTCCTTTAACAAACGCAGATGAAGTATTCTTTGTAGCATGTAGCTTCCAGAAGTTTCCAGTAGTTTCCAACTGCTTGGCTATAATGCTGAGGTTTCATCTTTGGGTAGAGACTCAATATATCCATCTGCAGTGTGAGTTCAATCGACCGGCATGTTTGTGTGCGTGTGTTTGTGGGTGTGTGTGTGTGTGTCTGGGTTACTGCATCAGAGGGCGGGGCCTCAGGTTTGAAATCTCCCGGGTTTGCGCGTGCACGTGAAAAACTTTGTTTCGTTCGTACGTCATGGCGAAACACCTAATGAGTCGGTATCAAGGCGACTCGTTTGAAGCACTATGAATCGACTCTTTTATAGATGAATCAACAGTTTTAAACACTGTACTCTTACAGATTTAAGCCTTAGCTGGATACTTCACTTCACTTAGAGCTGTGTTACACACTACATGGAGGGGAATTTTCAAAAACCCATAATATGGGCTCTTTAAAACAACCGCAAAGCAAAACAGACGTATTTCCCACGTAAAAACAATCCAAAAGGCACAAAGGTCTATGTGTTTTAGCGTATTTATTTGTTTATAATATATAGCATGGATTATAATATAATAAACGGAGAGATTAACTCTTTGTCATGGACAATATTTCTAAAAATAAGCTTGATAAGTTGTCTGTAGCAGGGCGGTGCTGACGTCACAGCTGAGCGCCCCGAGGGCTCTGTAGTCCGTTAATAGCCTAATGTTAGCTTTTCAACTCTTGCGTTTGCATTTAAGATCCAAAAGTGCTCAAAGTTGTATTTTCGTGTGAGGATTATCCGGCTGGACAAAACGTGTAAGTGTAATGAACAGTGTTTGATCACAGAGCTTATTATTCGCAATCTTCGAAAAGCCTATGGGAAAATCCTATAGGGATTTTCACGAGGGAACCAGTTTTATGCTAGCAGCCGATTAGCCTACAAAGTGACGTCATAGTTCCTCCACTCTATATTATCATCCTCATTATTCGATTATTATTATTATTATTAAATCCCATTCGCATCAGCAGTGTGTTATTTTGAGGCGTTCACAGAAGTTTCTCATCTGTTAAATCATAATTCTCTGGAAACCGTATTTCTGTCCTGTGATCTTAAACTACAGAAGCATCATTGAAGTGGACTCTCTGATAACTCTGACAGATGTTTAGGGCTCATTATGGTCATCTATCCTTCTTGTGATGAACACACACTCACCGCGTCCTCGGAGATCTGCACGCCTGTGAAGTCTGAACTCACGGCCTGCAGGACGGCGACAGCGCGGCGCAGATAACCAGAGCTCCAGATCAGCGGCATCTCATGAAACACAGCGTGGATCCCTCTGGAGAACTCCACTTTACCTGCGCACACACACATGCATCCACAGCATTGAGATTGAAGGCACGATATGTACCATTTTTTTTAATTAAAGTATCTAAAAACCACTAGAAAAGTGCTGTATTCAGGTGAGTGGGCTTGACAAACCACCTGTAGAAACACTCTGCTCTCTTATGCACCTGACACTTTATCTAAACTCCATCTTACAAGGACTCAATAAGGAAAGCGATGTTTATGTAATATAAATGTACCACATTCAAATTGCACTGCTTGCTACACCTTAAATAACTCGTGCACAATGTTAAACCTTAAATACCTCTTTTGCACAATATCCTGCACAACATTCCTCAGTCTCATGTAAAAGTACTTGTATAGCCTGTCTTATGTGTACAGTTAAGTCTTTGTTTTGGGGTTGGCGTGTGGGGGTCTTGAAGGCTACCGATGAATCTGCAGTCCACGCGGGAATAAGAAGATCATTCCACCAGTGAGGAACGGTGAATGAAAAGGTTCTGGAAAGAGATTTATAGCCTCTCTGCGATAGCACTACAAGGCGGAAGTGGTTACAGCAGTTGTGTTATATATGAAGGTACCCACCAATAAGAGCGAGTCCCATTAGCCGCGCACTGAAACCAATGGAGTTCTCCTGCTTCAGTCCTGCCAGCAGCAGCGATGCTCCAATGCTCCTCTCCTCCTGCCACTGAACACACACACACACACACACACACACACACACACACACACACACACACACACACACAGACACACACAGACACACACAGACACACACAGACACACAATCTGCAGGTCATGTCTCAGTAATAAAGCTCAGAACAAACAAACAAACAAACTAAACAAGCAAAAAAAGGTCTTGTTTTCAGAAATGATGTGAGTTAAAAATTAAGTGAGTTTTTCCTTAAAACAGGCAAAACAATCTAACAATGGGATGAGTAAAATAGACTTATGTCAAAATGAAAAACAAGTTGTTTTTTTTACTGATTTTTAATTGCTTTAAAAAAAACTCTTTTTTTTTGCTTGTCTAGAAAAAGATATACGAACTAGAAACATCACGAAAACTCTGAGAAAGAAAAGCATTTGTCTGCAGTGCAGTGCTCAGATACTCACGCTGAGCTCAGGTTGGGTTGCCAGATATTTGCTGAGAGCATGAAGAGACAGAATCTGTGTGGAGATTTGCTCAAACGACTCCTGAAGCATCACTTCCTCCACAACTGAACACGCTCCTGGATTCAACATGAGTTCAACATTGTCAGTGAACTATAAAAGGCAATATATACACATATATAAATATAGTTGAAGTCAGAATTATTAGCCCCTTGTTTATTTTTTTCCCTCAATTTCTGTTTAACGGAGAGCAGATTTCTCCAACACATTTCTAATCATAATAGTTTTAATAACTCATCTCCAATGACTGATTTATTTTCTCTTTGTCATGATGACAGCACATAATATTAGACTAGATATTCTTCAAGACACTTCTATACAGCTTAAAGTGACATTTCACTAGGTTAATTAGGTTAATTAGGCAGGGGTTAGGAAAATTAGGCAAGTTATTGTATAACGATGGTTTGTTCTGTAGACTCACAGAAAAAAATATAGCTTAAAGGGGCTAATAATATTATCCTTAAAATGGTGTTTAAAAAATTAAAAACTGCTTTTATTCTAGCCGAAATAAAACAAATAAGACTTTCTCCAGAAGAAAAAATATTATCAGACATACTGTGAACATTTCCTGAATCTGTTAAACATCATTTGGGAAATATTAAAAAAAAAAACAAAAAAAAAAACAAAGAGGGGCGAATAATTCTAACTTCTGCTATTTATTACTAAAAATAAAGTAATCATTCATTAATCGCAATCGAGTTACAATATTTAATTAATCGAGATTTTGATTTTAGGCGAAATCGCACAGCCCTAGTTGTGAACAGTTAAGCTTGAATGTTTAGCGAACAACCGGAGGCTTTGGAGAAGATGTGGAAGAAACTAGTGCTGCACACAGGAGGACAAACACCTGACTAATACACTCTTAAACACAACATCTGAACAGTGGATTCAGCAGCTGTGCTGGAGATCAGAAAAGCATAATAATAACCTCCAGAATGGTCAATTTTTTTTTTTTAGTAATGAACGGCTAAAGTGTAATGGCCACTCCATAAAAAATGTGCTTTATTTTCTAATAATTAAATAACCCATCATCAATTAATCACAATTTATAGTCAGACACTGAAAGATGAAAAACTTTACAAACCTTTAAAGTCTTTGTCTTTTATAAAGGAGTCGATCAGAATATTAAAGGTGAAGTCATCAGGAAATATGCCGAACTGAACCTACAAGACAGCATGGAAACATTTATGATGAGGACTGTATATTAACTCTCTACTTTGTAGACATACCTGAAATTAACCATGAGGGCTGCAATGGAAGTAAGCCATATGCTTTATTGTTTATACGTTTTTATCCTTAAAAGTTTACTTCAAGGTACTGGTTATTTTGTACAGTTTATTAAATAAAATAAAATAAAAATACATTTTAAATAAATAAAATAATAAATGATTATAAAATAACAAACATAAATAAAAAAATAAAAAAAATAATAAGAAAATAACAAATAAATACAATAACAAAATAAATAATAATTAATTCATAATAATAATAATAATAATAATAAAAATAAAAATACCGAAATAAAATAACAATAATAATAAAACAACAACATATTAAATAAAAAATATGCAAAACAAAATAATAATAAATGAACATAAAACATAACAAAAAATAGAGTAATAATGATATTAAATAAAAAAATAATAAATTCATTTCAAAAACAGAATAAATAATAATAAATAATAATAATACAAAAATAAAATAATAATAATAATAAAACAACAATAATTTTTTCAAAAAAAAAATATAATAAAATAGTAATAAAATGACAAACAAAAAATAGAGTAATAATAATAATAAAAATAATAAATACAATTAAAAATTAAACATAGAATAAATAAGAAGAAGAAGAAGAAGAAATAATAATAATAATAATAATAACATAAAATAAATAACAATTAAAATTTCATGTTAAAATGAAATTCAGACCTTGTTCTTCAGCGTGTAAAGAGCTTTATCTCTGGCTCCGTATTTAAGACACTGTCGAATCCAGCTGTGAACGGTCCAATCCCGGAGAAACCAGCAGTTTGGACTGTGACGAAACCTGAACGCACAAACACACTCACAGCACAAACACACCAACACCTGAACAAAACATTAAAATAAAGCCAAGATACTCACTTATACAGGTAATATTCTGCTTGATCCACTTCATCTCTGGATGATATATTATCTATGAACTGAACATAAATGTGTGCATATGTACGTTCAACACAAATACTGAGGAAAACAGCAGAGGCATTCTAATTTCATTATATAGAATAAAATTATTAAAATTAGGGCTGCATGATACTGGAACAATAGTCTAAAAAGAAACAAGAAAAAATGTATAATTCCATGATTTTTGTGTATTTTCACAGCAAAACACAAAAAATCAAACAAATAATGCCAGAAGTTTTAAGAAAAAATGCAAAAATCTATCAATAAATAAATCCTGAAGTGACATATATAGTGCATCCAGAAAGTAATAATAGCGCTTTACTTTTTCCATGTTTGTTTATGTTACAGCCTTATTCCAAAATGGATTCAATTAATTGATTTCCTCAACATTCTACGCACAATACCCCATGATGACAATGTGAAAAAAGAGTTTTTGTTGATGCACCTCTGGCAGTGATTACAGCCTCAAGTCTCTCTGAATATGAGGCACAAGCTCTGCACACCTGTCTTTGGGAATTTCTGCCCGTTCCTCTTTGCAGCACCTCTCACGCTCCATCAGGTTGGATGGGAAGCGACAGTGTTCAGCCATTTTTAGATCTCTCCAGAGATGCTCAATAGGATTTAGGTCTGGGCTCTGGCTGGGTCACTCAAGGACATTCACCACATTGTTGTTGTGCCGCTCCATTGATATGTTGGCGGTGTGGTTTGGGTCATTGTCCTGCTGGAAGATGAAGCGTCGCCCCAGTCTGAGGTGGAGAGCACTCTTGTGCAGGTCTTCATTCAGGATGTCTCTGTACATCGCTGCATTCATCTTTCCCTCTATCCTGACTAGTCTTCCAGCTCCTGCTGCTGAAACACATCCCCACAGCATGATGCCAACACCACCATGCTTCACTGTAGGGATGCTGTTAGCCTGCTGATGAGCGCCGCCTGCTGTTCTCCAAACGTAATGCCTGGCGTTCACTCCAAACGGTTCAGTTTGAGTCTCATCAGAGCAGAGAGTTTAGTTTCTGATGCTCTGAGAGTCCTTCAGATGGTAAACTCCAGGCGGGGAGTGTCTTCCGTCTGCCCACTCTACCATACAGATGCCTGATTGGTGGATTGCTGCACAGATGGTTGTCCTTCTGTGAGTTTCTCCTCTCAACCATAGAAGCTCAGCATCGCGCCACACAGCGTTATGCATTCTAGAATTCTAAACATAGGTTTCTATCCGAGTACACACAACAGCGCTTCAAGTTGGTGGATGTCCGCGGCGCCCCGCCACGATTCAAGACACTTCATATTTCTGTGTCGCGGCTCTTGAGCGGCACATGCGGTGCCTTAGTCAAAGTTAAATCAGTGTGCGTGGTTATTAGTCTCGGTGTACAAGCTCGGCACATGAAACTAGCACACGGTTGGCTGTAAAACTATACAGAGACACAAATGATTGTGTACTCTCTGCTTGGTCTGTGTCCGAGTCGTACATGTACGGCTGAATGCTGATCCTCTCACTCATGCTGCTTCTCTCTGTCTGCCTGTCTGTTGCCAAACACAGAGTGGGGGAGCTCTTGGCTCCGCCCCCTTGTTACATTGGGCGGGAAGTCGAAACTAATTTTCATGTGAAGCAACACGCCCCTAAAACTGCGAGCTGTGTACACGCCCACAACATGACACTCTTTAACACATTATAATAAAAACATCTGAAGTGTGTATTAAACTGAACCTAAACTGGCACACTCAGAACAACAAGAATATTAATATTAAATCATAAAAAGTATTAAGTAAAAACTCACTTCATTTTGACTCATTATTTCTGAAAACAAGACTATATTTTTTGCGTGTCTAGAAAATGTTTCTTGATTTAAGAATTTTTAGATATTTAGACCAGAAACAAGACAAAAACTCTAAGAAAGAAAAGTATTTTTTTGCACTGCATCACTATTATCGCAATACAGGTCATTTTAAACACAATATATATATTTCTCACCCTGCCGATGGCCAAGGAGCTGACGGGCAGCTTTCTCTCATACGTTCGGTCCATCAGAGCAGCTAACTGACCTGCAGATAGACAGAAATAAACATACAGACATTTAAAACACAGATTAAATCTATAATCGGAGGAACATTAAATAAAGCATTGATGATTTATTTAAAATGGGGACGAATAAATCCTTCAGAAAAGCCACATAAACAGTTCAGATTTCTCTTCATGTACACATAATTATGAGCAAAATATTGGTTAGGGACCTATTATGCAAAAATGACTTTTATAAGGGGTACAGTTACAGTTGTGTGTCTGTCAGCAGTGTGTGAATATCTCCAGCCTGCAACATGATTTAATTGTGTTTGTTATAATCAGACTTGATGAATGAAACTCTTTGATTGACATTCTCCCTTTGTACATGCCATCAGATGGGTAAAGCCCCGCCCACTAGTGCCCATCTCTCCCTTATTAGCATAAACAGCAGCCCTGAGTGAGAAGCAGCCGTCTGTCCATTAGCCATTATGCTGTGTTCACACCAGACGCGGAACGCGCGGATAAATCACGCTATTCGCGCGTAAATAGCCGCGTGAACATTTGAGTTTACTCGCTTCATTTGCGTGTCAAATTCACTTTAGAACTGACGCGGATTCGCGTGATGGGCAGGGCTTCTGTCTGCCCGAAGAGTCTAGCTTTATAGCTAAATGGCTAACATGGATTTTATGAAGAAAATAACAGTGTTAAGGTGCTTTATGAAGACTGAAAAACAGCGTCGATACGTTTAGGGTCGTTTATGAGTCCACTACATCCTTTCAGAGGTGCATCCAGCTCTGTGAGCTCATAAACTCCTCCAGAAACTGAACCTGGATCACGGAGGCTTACAGCGGTGCTTCTGACTTAGCCCAGCCCAGTTTGACGAACTGTTGTCGGTGTCGGCTGGAGGATTTCCCTCGGAACATATGATCATATCACCCCAATGTTATCCTCCGTACAGTGGCTGCCTGTTAAGTTTCATATTGAATTTAAAATATTACCCCTCACCTATAAAGCTCTAAATAATCAAGCTCCTGTTTATCTAACCAACCTTCTGTCTCGCTACAATCCAACTCGCTCTTTAAGATCTCAAAATTCAGGGCTTCTGGTAGTACCTAGAATAGCAAAGTCGAGTAAAGGAGGTCGAGCCTTCTCCTTTATGGCTCCTAAACTCTGGAATAGCCTTCCTGATAACGTCCGAGGCTCAGACACACTCTCTCAGTTCAACACTAGATTAAAGACCTATCTGTGTAGTAAAGCATACACTCAGTGCATAATTTAGTGGGTTTCCACACAAGTTTCTGCATCTTGTTTATATACACTATGAACAGCAGCTACGCTAATTATTCTCTTTATTCTCCATTTTCACCTGGGGATCCTCATCCCGAGGTCCTCAGATTATGCAGAGTCACTGATTGGACCCAAAACCAGCGACAAGATGATCCCAAGGTTTCCATATCCGGGACCAGGCCGTATCCTGAGCTGCTGCTGCGCCTGTCATGGAGGAGTGGAGAGTATGAGACTGATTCCAGTGACGCTCCAGGGACAGATGAGTCTTTGCTGAGGCCATCTTCCAGCCTCCACCGCTGAGACTGCAGCTCTGCACAAGACTTTTGGCCAGTGGAGAAATTAAAATGGTCGTGCCGAACTGAGTCTGGTTCTCTCAAGGTTTTTTTTCTTCACTCTCCTATCGGTGAATTTTTTTTCCTCTCTCCACTGTCGCCACTGGCTTGCATGGTTCAGGATATGAAAAGCTACTCATCGATGAATTTGCTCTTCAGTGTTTGGACTCTCAGTAATGACTTTAAACCACACTGAACTTAGCTAAACTGAACTGAACTTAAACACAAAAAACTGAACCACCCTGATCCAGTTACTGTGACCATTTATGTGAAGCTGCTTTGACACAATCTACATTGTAAAAGCGCTATACAAATACAGCTGAATTGAATTGAATTGAATTGAAATTGGTTCACTTGATTCACTCTGTTCATCTGAAAGCTGCAGTGTGAGTCTCACCCAGGCTGTGTGGCTCTTTTTGTCTCTGCTCCCATATTGTGGCGTTAGTGTATGCGGACGACAGCAAACATCTTCTGGCTGAAAGAACACAAATTAAACTGATGAATTGGTGCGTGAATAAATGTGAACATTATTCATATACTGTATAGCTCCTGTGATCAAATAATCAGATTTGTTACTTTTGATCTCAAACAAAATGTCAGTCTTAAGTTATATAAAAGAGCATGTAAACTATAACATGTGATATTTACCACAGGGAAATAAAAAGACTATTGAAATTACATTTTATACAGTCTTACACTGATCAAAGAGCTGTGCAAAAATATATATAAAAGACAATAAAGGGAATACAAAACCATAAACAGAGAAAAGACAAAAATAAATAAATAAAATAAATGTTAATACATATGAAAGGCCAATTAATAATACAAATACTGATAATGTGGGTCACCTAGAAAAAATATTTTAGAGAATCATTATAACAATAAATGAATTATTATTATTATTATTATTATTATTATTATTATTATTATTATTATTATTATAATTATTATTATTACTACTATTGCTGTTGTTGCAATTAATAATAGGAGTAATTTAATACCACTACTACTACTTATAATAATTAATCATTATTATTATTACATAACAATTTTTATTGATTTGATAATATTTAATTATAATAGTAGTAGTCCTACTTTTAGAGAAAATCATTTTAATGTAGGGCTGCACAATATATCGTTTAAGCATCGCTATCAGCATGTGATCACTCGCAATAGTCACATCGCAGGATCTGCAATGTTGAGTCTGTATTTTAACTGATCATTTTGCAAGTGTTTTTTGAGTCCTGTGACTGTATGAGGATTTTAAAAGGATTCAGGGATTAGATAGTGCCGTTTTTAACTTTAATATCAATACATTTGATTGAGTATGCAGCATTATTTTACATTTGATTATTCAATTATTGTGTAGCTGGATACAGTTAGACTTCTCGGAAAACAATAAAAAGGCTGTTTATTTATTTTGTATATATTTTTTATTAATATTGCACTTTATACAGTCTTACACTGATCAAAGAGCTGTGCAATAACATTTATAAAACACAATAAAGAAAATTAATATTATGTTAATACATATGAAAAGCCAATTAATAACAAAAATATTGATAATGTGGGTCACCTAGAAAAATATTTAAGAGAATAATTATAACAATAAATGAATTATTATTATTATTATTATTATTATTATTATTATTAAATTATTATTATTGCTGTTGTTGGTATTAACAATAAGAATAATTTAATACTACTACTACTACTATTACTACTACTACTACTACTACTAATAATAATTAATATTATTATTAATTATTATTACAGGACTATTATTATTGCTTTTATGAATAATTTAATTATAATAATACCACTCCTACTTTTAGAGAAAATCCTTTTAATGTAGAGCTGCATAGTGTATCATTTCAGCATTGATATCAGCATGTGATCATTCACTATAGTCACATCGCAGGATCTGCAATGTTGAGTCTGTATTATAACTGACCATTTTGCAAATGTTTGAGTCCTGTGACTGTATGAGGATTTTAAAAGCATTCAGTGATTATAAATTGTGCTGTTTTAAACATTAACTGCAATACATTTTATGACTTGTTTATACAACGAAGACTATGCAGTATTATTTTACATTAGATTTTTCAATTACTGTATAGCTGAATACAGTAAGACTTCTCGAAAAAAAAACGCTGTTTATTTACTTTGTTTATTTGTTTTTATTGAATTTTTCTATGCTTGTAGATTGTTGAATAAATTGTATGCAGATGCACTGCCCTACAGAATCATCCCAATCAATCTCAAATAATAAATTATTTCCAAATCAATATTAAAGGTGGAATTGTAATCTTATCGCAATATATTTCGCAGAATAAAACATATGGCAACGTTACATTTTTCCAATATTGTGCAGCTTTATTTTAATGAATACTGTTCGTATTACGTCTTTAGTGTAAGTTTATTTTGTTAGTGTTGTTTTTATACTTAATGCATATGTCTAAACAAATCCGCCATGAAAAAATGCCTTTGTTTAGTAATATATAATGCAATTTTAATGTTTCTATACATTTTTTATTATAAATAAAACGCAGCTGAATTTAACTGTGGTCATGCTAATTAATTCTTGGTATTAAAACCCTATAATAAATTAAATGTAAATAATAAGTCCTAATAAACATCATAATCTTGTCACAACAGTGTAAAAACTTGAAGGTTATGAAACTAAAGCCTCCAGATCTCCAGAACAAGAGGGTGTTTTTAAAACTTGCAGCATTGACAAATGACAGCATTAATTGTTTGTATTTATTTTATCTAAAGCAATGTTAGAATTCAGCTTCATCACCACTGAATAATTAAACAATTATTTGTTTTAATAATAATAAACGAATCATGTGTCATCGGAGTCTCCTCGCATTCACCTCTCTAGGCGTCTGTATTAAAGAGTACAGCCCTACACCTGTATATTAATCTTAATATGACTTCAACACGAAGATAACATATCAATCAACCATTAAACACAAACTCACCAACTGATTTGTAATCAATACATTGGATAAACCTCCGTCGTGGAAACAGACAGCGCTGCATGATGGAGGTCGCCATCTTGGGACTGAACCATTCAGTAGGACTTCATGGGGGGAATCAGCATCACCGAGAACACTGACGTCTGGGGTCATCTTTGCCGATGCATAAAATTGTGAAAAATATTGATATTCGCTTATTTACAGAACATCAGATAGGAAAATGTTTCGTATGTAAGAAAATGACTAACAAATACACTCCGTGCCTGTGGAATAGTACAGTCTAACGTTAAGCTTGCGCGCGAATTTGTATTTTAACCGCGGCGTTTTAGAAAATAGTTTGTAATAATAATATTCAATGGAATAAATGTGATTAATTTAGCTGGAAATCTTCAGGAAAGAGGAGTATTATTCTCTGAGTGAACATAAATCCGACAGATGGCGCTCTCCGCTTATAAAACCGACACTGAACAAGAAACAAACGATATATATAAATGCGAAAGTCCTTCAGGTGAGTAAATAACCGACACAGATAATATTATGCACAGAATTGCTGATAAATATGAGGAAAAAATAGTCTCGTGCTGGAGTAAATATTTCACAAATGTTTAAAGTGAACATCCTGAGAGGATCTGACTGACAGAATCAGTTTATATTCACCGAGCGGACGGAAGAGTGTGTGTATTAAAATAAAGACTAAATGAACTGTTTATTACAGCCCAAACTCATCACTTCCCTTCACAGAGACAACGACAATCTCCAGACATTCAAAAACATTCAGAAAACTCCATATTGCAGAAATCACCATTTCCATATGGAAATCTGATACTGTATGACCATAAATGAACACACACACACACACACACACACACACACACACACACACACACACACACACACACACACACACATTAATAGCTTATACATTTAAACAAATACAGTTGAAGTCAGAATTATTCGCCCCCCCCCCCCCCCCCCCCCTTGATTTTTTTCTTTTTTAAATATTTCCCAAATTATGTTTAGCAGAGCAAGGGAATGTTCACAGTATGTCTGATAATATTTGTCTTCTGGAGAAAGTCTTGTTTTATTTAAGCAAGCACTTTTAATTAAAAAAAAAAAAACATTTTAAGGTCAATATTATTAGCCCCTTTAAGCTATATTTTTTTCGATAGTTTACAGAACAAACCATCGTTATACAATAACTTGCCTAATTACAAGCCTTTAAATTCACTTAAGCTGTATTGAAGTGTCTTGAAAAATATCTAGTCTAATATTATTTACTGTCATCATGGCACAGAAAAAATAAATAAGTGATTAGAAATGATTTATTAACACTATTATGATTACAAATGTGTTGAAGAAATCTGCTCTCCATTGAAATTGGGGAAAAAAATAAATCGAAAAATTCTGGGGGGCTAATAATTATGCTGGATAAGTTGGCGGTTCATGCCGCTGTGGCGACCCCAGATTAATAAAGCTAATTTAGCTAAACAGTGCTTAAAATGTAACCTAAATTCAGTATTTAAATCTCATAATTAAATAGAAAATAAGTGAGGAAGTGAATAGAAAATAACAGCATGCTTATATTAGAGAAAATGTTTATTTATATTTAGATATAAAATATATGTATATGCTACAAATTCTATATTAATTTAGATATCTGTGTAACAAAATAGTTTTGTTTTTATGTTTGTGTTTGTATCATGTATACATAATATTTATATATAATACACACACATATCAAAACAAACTTTTATTTTGCATGCGATTAATATCGATTAATCTTTTCTCAGCGCTATATAGTATACTTTTTAAGTAATAATGCATCAGAACACAATTTTATTACTTTTTCATTACATATGAACCACGAAGCAGGCTGAAAAAATTAAATAAAGACACTTGACTGGATATTTGTATTGGTAAAGGGTTATACTGGTTTAATAGTAAAAAAGCTGAAATCTGATTTTTTCATCACAATCTCACGGCAATTCGTAACTTTTTGATTTAGTGGCTAATTCGTATGAATTCGTACGATCTAATTTGTATAATTTAGTACGATTTGCTCATCCCCCAATAGGGGTGGGGTTAGGTGCCACGCCTCTTTTTTAAAATCGTACAAATTCGTACGACTGAACTCGTACGAATTCGCCACTAAATTGTCAAAACATAAAATACTTACGTTTCCTCGTGAGATCAGGCTGGATTTTTTTGTGTTTTTTGCATTTACACTATAATTTTTGTCTTGTTCCAAAAAAATCCAAAACAGTATTATTTTATTTTAAGAAATAATGAGTGAAAATTAAGCTAGTTTTTCCTTGAAACAAGCAAAAAATAATCTGCCAGTGAGGTAAGTGCGTAATTTTCTTTTTGGTTTAAAATGAGTTTAATTAGCTTGTTTTAAGGAAAAAAACAAAAAATTAATTTTGATTTACTGTTTTCCAAAAACAAAACAATAATTTTATGTCTAGAAAATGCTTCTAAGTTATTTGGACGAGACAAAAAGACAGAAATAATTAGGGAAAAAAGCTATATTTTATTTTCACTTGTTTTTTCACAAAATACTGAGGGGAAATTTATATTTGTACATGGTTATATTCATTTAAAAATAATACTAAGAAATCTGAAATCACACAGCAAATAAATGATTTTCTTAGTCCTGTTTCTAGTCCAAATATTTTAAAGTTCTTAAATCAAGAAGCATTTTCTGAAATAATCCGCCAATGAAGTGAGCAAAGAAATTTAGTTTTCACTTTGAAATAAGATTATTTTGCTTGTTTTAAGGAAAAACTCACTTTTTATTGATTCTTTATTTCTAAAAATAAGACAATATTTTTGTGTCTAAAAATGTTTCATAATTTTTAGAGATGAAACAATGAGAAAAGCATTATAATCAGCTAATAAGTAGTTTATTGAACTAATAATCTCTGAATTTTATAATAAAATAAAGTGTGACCAACTATATTCATCTTGTATAAATAAGATTATATTGCTTGTTTTAAGGAAAAATCTTTGAAAACAAAACTGTATTTTCTGCCTGTCTAGAAAATGCTTCTTGATTTAAGAATTGTTTCCTTAAAACAAGCAAAATAATCTGCTAATGGAGTGAGTGCACTGTAAAAAATATATGATCAATTAGTCATGAGTTCATTGCAACTTATTAAACGAGGTTAATCATGTTCTTATTTAACTTTATAAGTTACACAAGCTGTTTTAACTCAGTTTAACATAAGTTCAATGCACTCATATAAGGTTAATTTGATTTAGCTTAAAAATTTAAGTCAACCCAGAGCTCAACAATAAGGACTGCCTAATGGCCCGGGGCCAGCGTGAGAGATGTTCGGGACAGTAGAGAGAATCGTGACTGGCCCGATCAGGCCAGTGCTGCCTTGTCACAAAATCTTTATTTACCTGCGACTATTTGTCAATTGCATGCAAATACAGTCTTGGAATCGAATAACAATTTGTGCTTTTAAGTCTTCGAATGTATCCTTTTCTGTGAAGTCGTAAACACCATATTGCTTTTTGGTTCCTTTTATCTGATTGGATGTTGTGAGCAAGTTATTTTTTCCACAATCTGGTAAAAACCAGTACAGTGAAGAGACGGCAACATCAAATTATGAGGCTAAAAGAAAACGTCTGTTTCTAACATTGTGGAAACAGATATTTACATGGGTACAACACGACAAAAAAAATTATGTTTTGCATATAGTTTCCATCACTTTTAAGTCAGCCACCTTTTGTTTTGCAATAAAATACCTGGACATTTTTCATACTGCTGTATATTACTGCTAAATATTTTAACATTTTAAAAATATTTAAATTCATTATTTTTGATGCATTTAAAAGATGTGGCTAAAAAATAGCTATTTATTTATTTATTGTGGTGGGGCCAGTGAAAATTTTGGCATGGCAAGTAAAAATCTGAACAGCTGGTCCAGTCGGGCCAGAAGAAAATGTCCTTAACGTTGAACCCTGCAACCAGAATATTTTTTTACAGTGTGAGTAAACTTTTTGGTTTGAAATAAATTACTTTGCATGTTTTAAGGAAAAAACTGACGTAATTTAGACTTTCGTAAAATAAAACAACATTTTTACTTGTCTAGAAAATGCTTCTTAATTTAAGAATAAGATATTTGGACTATTAAAAAATTATAAGAAAAATGCAAGATTTTATTTTCACTTGTTTTTTTTTCACAGAAAATAAAATACTGAGGGGATATTTATATTTGTAAATGGTTTTATTCATTTAAAGTAATACTAAAAAATCTGAAATCACATTGCAAAACAAAGCTTTTCTTAGTTTCTGTCTTGTTTAGTCCAAATATATAAAAGTTTTTAAATCAAGAAGCATTTTCTGGATAGGCAAAAAAATATAGTCTTGTTTTCAGAAATAATCAGTAAAAATGAAGTGGCTTTTCCCTTAAAACAAGTGAAATAATCTACTATTGGGGTGAGCAAAGTAATTTTGCTTTCGCTTTGAAATAAGATTATTTTGCTTCTCCATTGGCAGATTATTTTGCTTGTTTTCAGGAAAAACTCACCTAATTTTGACTTTCTTAAAATAAAACAACATTTTTACTTCTTGTCTTGTTTTCAGAAATAATGAGGCAAAATGAAGAGAGTTTTTCCTTAATACAAGTGAAATAATCTGATATTGGGGTGAGCAAAGTAATTTGGTTTTCGCTTTAAAATTAGACTATTTTGCTTCTCCATTTGCAGATTATTTTGCTTGTTTTCAAGAAAAACTCAATACTGACTCATTATTTCTGAAAACAAGACTATATTTATTTTGTGTTTAGAAAATGCTTCATGATTTTTAGAGATTAAACATTAAGAAAAGCATTTATTGCAGTGTACTGTTTATAATCAGCTAATAAGTAGTCTATTAAACTAATAGTCTCAGAATTTTAACTTAAAATAAAGTGTGACCAACTATATTTATCTTATATAAGTAAGATTATATTGCTTGTTTTAAGGAAAAACTCCCTTATTTTTGACTCCTTATTTCTGAAAACACAACAATCATTTTACATGTCTAGAAAATGCTTCTTAATTTAAGAGGTTTTAGATATTTGGATTAGAAACAAGACAAAATTTCCCAGTAAGAAACTCATTTTTCTTCAGTGTTCACACAGGTCGTTAACCGCTCAGCTTTGCCCACACAGAAGCGGAACTGAAGGGATGCTAACGTGGGTTTGTGTTTTTCACAGTGGTACAGTTTTCTCCACTTTTACAGAAGCCTCTTTGTCCTGATTCATCCAGGACTTTCACTTCAGCACTTGCGTTTCACAGTACCTGATTCTGTGTGTTTTCACAGGCTCTGCAGCGAAACGCTGAGGTGATTGGAAGACAGGAAGAGGATCTGAGCGCTTCCTCTTTACTCTCAGAGTTTCATCAGGACAAATACCCAGAAGGTGTGCCGCATTAAACAGCCTGAGAGTTCAATATTCTTGTGCAGGGATCTGAAATGCATATCTGAAGGCAAAAACAACACAAATTAGCGTATTAATAATTTCTGAAGCATCATGTTTCACTGAAGACTGGAGTAGTGATGCTGGAAATTCAGACTTTCATCACAGATATATATATATTTCTTTTTCATATATTGTTGAACAGATTCAAGAGTTGTTCACAGTGTTTCCTCTAATATTTGTTCTTCTGGAGAAAGTCTTATTTGTTTTATTTAGGCTAGAATTAAAGCAGGTTTTAATTGTTTTAAACCCATTTTAAGGTCAATATTATTAGCCCCCTTCAGCAATATTAGTGTTGGATTGTCTCCAGAACAAACCACTGTTATACAATGACTTACCTAATTACCCTAACTTTACCCTAATTACCCTAGTGAAGCCTTTACATGTCACTTTAAGCTGAATACTAGTGTCTTGAAGAATATCCAGTCTAATATTATGTGCTGTCATCATGCCAAAGATGAAAGAAGTCAGTTATTAAAATTATTATATTTAAAAATGTGATGAAAAAGGTGTCATGGTGGCGCAGTGAGTAGCACGATCGCCTCACAGCAAAAAGGTCGCTGGTTCGAGTCTTGGCTGGGCCTTTCTGTGTTTAGTTTGCATGTTTTCACCATGTTGGTGTAGGTTTCCTCCGGGTGCTCCCCACAAGTCCAAACACATGCGGTACAGGTGAATTGTGTAAGCTAAATTGTCCTTAGTGCATGTGTGTGAATGAGTGTGTATGGGTGTTTCCCAGAGATGGGTTGCAGCTGGAAGGGCATCCACTGCGTAAAACATATGCTGGATAAGTTGGCGGTTCATTCCGCTGCGGTGACCCCAGATTAATAAAGGGACTAAGCCGAAAAAAAATGAATGAATGAATGAATAATTGCATGCATGAATGAATGCGCTGAAAAAAATCTTCTTTCCATTACACAGAAACTGAGGAAAAAAATGTAAAACAAATCAAATTTAATAGAAGGCGAATAATTATGAATTCAACTATTTTATAAACATTTTAACTATTAATAACAAATGCATTAAAACAAACCAGCAGACAATATCAATTTATTATTAAGATATTAATGTTTATTAGTGGTTATAAAGTGCTTAACTTTAAATTTATAAAATATTATTTATTTTACATTCCTTATCCAACAACTAAACCCAACTACTACCGTAATAACTAAAATAAAAATAAATAAATAATAAAAACACAAAAATTATTAAATAAATAAATAAATAAATAGCAATGTATATTAATTCATTTATTTTATTTTCCTTTATTAATTTGGGGTCGTTACAGTGGAATGAACCTCCAAATTATCCAGCATATGATTTACGCAGCGGATGCCCTTCCAGCTGCAACCCAACACTGAGAATCATTCATACTCACATACACTATGGTCAATTTAGCCTACCCAATTCACTTGTACTACATCTTTGGACTGTGGGGAAAACAGGAGCACCCAGAGAAAACACAAGCCAACACGGGAAGAAGATGCAAACTCCACATAGAAATGCCAACTGACCCAGCTGAGGCTCGAACCAGCGACCTTCTTGCTCTGAGGCGATTGTGCTACCCACTGCGCCACCATGACGCCCTAAAAAGATATATTTATTTATTTATTTATTTATTTATTTATTTATTCATTCATTCATTCATTCATTCATTCATTCATTCATTCATTCATTCATTCATTCATTCATTCATTCATTCATTCATTCATTTTTTTAGGCTTAGCCCCATTAATAATCTATTTGGTAATGAACCACCAACTTATGCAGCATATGTTTTACGCAGCGGATGGCCTTCCAGCTGCAACCATCACTGAATCATGCCCACTGCGCCACCATAACGCCTTAAATAGAAATATATATATATATATTTTTTTTTAATAAAATTTATTTATTTATTCAATTTAAATATTATTTCAGATTTCAGAAATTTAAGCTCAATAAACTACTAATTAGCTGCTTATTAATAGTTATTATGGTAGTAGTTTAGGCATTAGGTAGTATTAGGGATGTAGAATAAGATCATACTTTATAAGTCCTAACAAACAAAACAAAAAAGTTTTATTTATTATTATTTTATTTATTTATTTATTTTTGGCTGGAATAAACAACAAAAAAGTAAAAATTGTTAAGGTCAATATTATTAAGGAATTAGAATAGAAAGACTTTTTAAAGAAATTGTTTTTAAAAATTTGTTTACAGAACAAACCAATGTTGTCCAATTAAGCCTTTAAATATTACTATAAGCCGTATACTAGTATCTTAAAGAATATCATTCGAATCAGTCGAATATTATTAAAACTATTATGTTTACAAATGTGTTAAAAATAAATCTGTTAAACAGCACTTGGGAAATATTTCATAAAGAATTAAAAAAAAAACAAGAGGGCTAATCATTTAATCTATAACTGTACATAGCTGCTGGTAAACTCTATTTGTGCAACGGCAATTTTCTGTTGCAAAAATCAGATTAGTGTTTTGTTCTTTTTTCTGGGAAACAATAGGCATCAACAATGAGAAGTGTGCAATCTCATGTAAAGGGTTCAGACTCCCGCAGTGTGTTTGATCGCAGCTATTCTCCAATACTTCCCTTTCTCTGCTGAGGAAGTGTGTTTCTCTTTTTAAGGAAGAAAACCTGTCCAAAAGGTTGTAGAGTAAAAATAGACTTCAGAACAGATTTGTCTGGCTGGTTATTCTGATGAATACACAATATAATATTGCACGTACAGTTGAAGATTATTAGAGCTACAGTGAAATTTGTATTTATTGTCACATGTTTCCCAAGTGTTGTTTAAGAGATGTTTTCAACACATTTATAAACATAGTATAACTGATTTCTTTTCTCTTACCCATGATGACAGCACATAATATTAGACTAGATATTCTTCAAGACACTAGTATTCAGCTTAAAGTGACATTTAAAGGCTTCACTAGGGTAATTAGGTAAATTAGGCAAGTGGTATCTAAAAAAATATATGTATAATATTTTTTACAAAAAAAGTATTTCATACTTAATTCAAAGAAATAAAACTTTATCCAGAATGAACTAATATTATAGGAATTTTCCTTTCATTCTCCTTCAGTTTAGTCCCTTTATTTATCAAAGGACGCTACAGCAGAATGAACCGTCAACCGTTCCTATGTTTTAGACAGTGGATGCCCTTCCAGCTGCAACCCAGTACTGGGAAACACCCATACACTCTCACATTCACACACACTTATACACTACGGCCATAGTTAATCAATTCCCCTATAGTGCATGTGTTTGGACTGTGATCGTAACCAGAGTATACTGACGAAACCCATACCAACATGGGGAGAACATGCAAACTCCACACAGAAACGCCAACTGACCCAGCTGGGACTCAAACCAGTGACCTTCTTGCTGTTATGCCACACACATATGTGAAGATCATTCATTCAATTTTTTTTCAGCTTAGTCCCTTTATTAATTTGGGGTTGCCACAGCGGAATGAACCACCAACTTATCCAGCATACCCAATTCTCCTATAGCGCATGTGTTTGTGAACACAGGGAGAACGTGCACAAAGAAATGCCAACTGACCCAGCCGAGGTTTGAACCAGCGACCTCTTGCTGTAAGGCAACAGTGTTAACCACTGAGCAACCATGCCACCTAGTCTAAATATTTCAAATTCAATTTCAGTTCCAGTTTATGTGTAAAATAAATAATAAATAAATAAATATGTTTGGCTGGCTGGTCTAATATTATAAATTGTCTATACACATATTATATGTACATTTTAGAACATTTCTATCTTGTTGTCTAAACATGCATAAATCAAAATACATTAACTGAGATGCAAATTTAATTGTTTATTGAAAAAACATTATGTATTCATACTTAAAAAATATTTGCCATTATTTGCTCATAACAATAAATATAATACATAACTTAAGGATTTTCTTTCTGAACACATTTTCACATATTTGTTCTTGTACTGAAAACTATTTTTTTTTTGGCAGTGGAGTGTTTATATTAATAAAGAGCAACCATGCAGTTTATTTAACATAGCGTGCAAAAAATGCTTTTCTTACTGAGAGTTTTTGTCTTGTTTCTAGTCCAAATATCTAACAATTCTTAAATCATATTTTTTTTTTTTGTCTAGAAAATGTTTCATTTAAGACTTAATATATATTTATACTAGAATCTAGAAAAAAATCAAGTGTATTGATTGCTTAATACATTATAATGCATTGTATCTCTACGCTCAATCTATTTAAAAACCAATACAGAATAATCTGTCAAGAAATTTATTGTACAAAAATATTAATCAGCACTTAAACAGCATTTGATTCACATCTAAATAATCATTAAATTTATATATACAAATAATCTGTTTACACAAAGCAAAAATATAAAATCACGAAGCTGTCAGTACTGTATAATCATTAATTTATCAAAGTCAGAACAATTTAGAGCGATTAAACCTCCACTGAAGGCAATTAGCATGAGCAGTCAGAAACATATCAGTTTAATTATATTAATCTCATTGAACACTACGAAATAATAACCTGCTACACTTCTGAAAATCAAGAAGATATTGCTGAAAAATTCTGTAAATGTTTTTCACAGTCTGTTTTACCACAAAAAAATAAAATAAAAACAGTTTTCAGGCTTAGTTTTTGTCTTGTTTTTATAGTCCAATATCAAAACATTTTTAAACCAAGAAGCATTTTCTAGATTGTTGTCAAATAAAAAAAATCTAATCATTTTTATTATTTTCAGAAATAATAAAGTAAAATCCAAAAGGATTTTTAATGACGTCATAATTTACTCACCCTCAAGCCATTCTCATTGACGAACTCAGTTATAGTTGTTTTAAATTTAATAGGGGTTTTGGATAGTGACTTTTATTTTGAAGCTTTGTTGTCAAGCTAATCCATTCACTGCCAGTTGGTTAAATGTCCCATGAAATAAAAAAAATGTTTTTTAGATGTTAATTTTAGTATGTTTAGTCTATGTTTAGTAATTTTAGTCTAAAGCACAGGTGTCAAACTCAGTTCCAAAAGGGCCGCAGCTCTGCACAGTTTAGTTCCAACCCTAATTAAACACACCTGATCAAACTAATTGAGTCCTTCAGGCTTGTTTGAAACCTACAGGTAAGTGTGTTGGAGCAGGGTTGGAACTAAACTGTGCAGGGCTTCGGCCCTCCAGGAATTGAGTTTGACACCCCTGGTCTAAAGGATGTCTATAATCTAGTGTGCTCCAAAACCAACACAGTCAATTCATAACTTTTTGATTTAGTGGCTAATTCATACGAGCTCATTCATATAATTTAGTACAATTTGCTTACCTCCAATGACAGTTGGGTTTAGGGGAGGAGTTGGGAGCCACGCCTCCTTTTTAAAATCATACATTTTCATATGACTGAACTCATATGAATTTGTACAAATACGGAAAAACAATGACATATTTCGCAATAGGAAGATATAAACTTGATATAACCATCTAAAGTTTGCAGTTTGCCACTTGGCATTGTGTACGCTGTAAAACCCAACAGTCAAATTTATCAAATAAAATGAGTGCAGTTAACTCAAAATTGACTGATAGTTAATTCTCCTCATTTGAAAAGAGTTTTGCATTTAGTGTTGAAGGTAAGGAGTTAATTAAATACCTCATTACTTCAACATAAATGGAGTAAGTTCACAGTACTCAGGGTGCTTTTACACCTACACTTTTGTTTCGGAACGTATCTCGTTTGCCCAGTTAGCGCGGTTCGATTGGCATATGTGAACAGGGCAATCGCGCTCTGTTCTGCGCTAAAGTAATCGCTCCCAATCGCTTGAATGAGGTGGTCTCGGCTCGATTGAAACGAACCCTGGAGCGGTTCGATTGCAGTGAGAAAGCGATCCGATCCGAGCGCGGTTATATCACAGTGTTTTATGGATATGTAATAGGCTTACGGCTATATGAAGAGAGAATTATGAGTATGGCGGGAAGTTTCGCGAGTCTCCGGATGCCCGCAAACGAGTGATGATCTCCCGGTAATCTGTCTCTCTCCCAGTCCTCAAATAGGCATCGTCGCGCACCCTTCTCACCCCTCCCCACCGTGTCTCTCCTCAGACACGTCACGCGCGCGCACCCTGTCAATCACCACCAAACCACCACCTCTCCTGACAGCTGAGCGGGACGCTGCAAAATAAACCCTGACACTCTGACCAATGTGAGGAGAGTTTACTCACACGTGACTTGTTTTAGCTCTTTTGGTCCGATTAGAAACTTTGCAGTGTGAAAGCGAACCGCTCCAAGAGCAAAGAGCAACAATGTAACAATTTTAATCCCTGTTTCGGAACAACTGAATCGATTCACAGGTGTGAAAGCACCCTCAGATTAGTTTAACTCAAATGGTTTCCTCAAACAGTTTGAGTTGCCTTAACTGATTGGGTTTTACAGTTCTTGGTTGGTTTGAGTTCTCTTCATTCATTGGGCTTTATTCATTCATTCATTTTCTTGTCGGCTTAGTCCCTTTATTAATTCGGGGTCGCCACAGCGGAATGAACCGCCAACTTTTCCAGCAAGTTTTTACGCAGTGGATGCCCTTCCAGCCGCAACCCATCTCTGGGAAACATCCACACACACACACTCATACACTACGGACAATTTAGCCTACCTGTACTGTCTTTGGACTTGTGGGGGAAACCGGAGCACCCGGAGAAAACCCACGCGAAGGCAGGGAGAACATGCAAACTCCACACAGAAACGCCAACTGAGCCGAGGTTTGAACCAGCGACCCAGCGACCTTCTTGCTGTGAGGCGGCAGCACTACCTACTGCGCCACTGCCTCGCCTCATTGGGCTTTACTGTGCTCAAATTGCTTCATTTACTCAAATGGATTAAGTTCACAGTACTCATTGGGATTAGTTTTTGAACTTGAATGGTTTGAGTTACCTTAACTTTTTACGTTTTACAGTGTAGTATTAAGGATTTAGAATAAGATCATACTTTATAAGTGCTAATAAATGTTTAATATCTTAATATTAGGCAGGATATAAATCAGAAGTAAATGAATGGTGTGAATTGTTACTTAAAATAAAGTGTTATCTGATATATATCTAGAAAATGCTTCCTGATTTAAGAATTTTTAGATATCTGGAGTAGAAACAAGACAACAACTCAAAGTCGTCCTGCTCAGAAATCCTCCTCCTTGTCGCTGTGTATCTGTGCGAGGTGTGATGTCTTCTTTTCGTCCTCCTGGTCTCGGGCCTCCGCAGGGTTTTCTCTGTCAGGACTGTATTGGCTCATTCTGTAGACGCTGTCCTCGTCCTCCTCTCGACTGGAGCTGCCGCCGCGGACGCTCTCGCCGTCAGATTGAGAAAGACGCAGTGGGTTTTTCTGGGACAGATCGAAGGGTTCGTCCTGACCGATGCGGGACAGGATCCGCAGGGGGCCCGAGAGACACAACCGACCCTGGCGTCTGCACACTAAGAGGATCCACACACAAAAACAACATCACACACTGCAAAAAATGCTTGTATTACTCTGAGTTTTTGTCTTGATTGTAGTCCAAATATCTAATAATTATAAAATGAAAAAGCATTTCGTGGCCAAGTAAACAATAGTTGTTTTATTTTCAGAAAAAATGAGTCAAAATGAAGCGAGTTTGTCCTTAAAACATGCTCAATAATCTTTATCAAGTCTGATTATAAAAAATAGAATTAATTCATGTTTACTATTAGAGGCTGGAGATATTCACACACTGCTGACACACAACTGGGTTTAAACCCTTCATAAACGGGATTTTTGCATAATAGGCCCCCTTTTGACATCAATAATTTTAGCTTCTCAAATAAACACATCTTGATATATAGATATTCTGAATGTAAAATGAGTCAGTAATGTATTATTAAGTGTATCTCACCGCGAGCATCCAGGCCCTGGTCCATGATGCCGTGCTTGATCTTCATGTGGCGCGTCAGGTTCCCCTTCAGCGTGAACTTGCTGGCGCAGTAAAGGCATTTGAAGGGTTTGCTGTCAGAATGCAAGTGCATGTGGCCCATCAGATTATGCATTCTGTTAAACTCCTTTCCACACAGCTGTAAAGAGAGTAACTATTCAGATGTCTGTGATCTGATCAAGTGCTTAGCTTCATACGCAGACACGATGCACTCAGAAACATGCTCTTCATTCCTGCTGATGGTATGTTAGTCTTACGGATGTCTATAATCTAGTGTGCTCCAAAACCAACTCAGTCTCCTGGCAATTCATAACTTTTTGATTTATTGGCTAATTCGTATGATTTCATTCATACAGTTTAGTATGATTTGCTTATCTCCAATGACGGTTTGGTTTAGGGGAGGGGTTTGGTGCCACGCCTCCTTTTTTAAATCGTACATTTTCATATGACTGAACGCGAATACGGAAAAAAAGAAAACAATTACATATTTTGCGTTAGGAAGATTTAAACTTGATATAACCATCCAAAGTTTGCAGTTTGTCACTTCCGACCAAATTAATTTTTGACGTCACTTACATATACTTCAGTGTCTCATTAAGTCAGCACGTAACCTCAAAGGGTTAAACAAATAGCGCACAGCACTAGTACGGTTACAGAAAGGTTTGCGCTGTTATAATTCACTTACCTTTTGATTTTGGTGCATTAATAATCAGCTATTAAAAACAACAACAACAAAGACTGAATGTTTTGATTGAGAAGCTGTAATGTAGCCGTGGAGGGAAGAATGAAGAATGAATGTAGCGGAAACCATGATCATACGTTATAAGTGCTAATAAACCAACACAATCTCACGGCAACTATTTAATTCAGTGGCTAATTCGTATGAGTTTGTACGATCTAGTTCGTACAATTTAGTACGATTTGCTCAGCCCCCAATGACGGTTGGGTTTAGGGGTGGGGTTAGGTGCCACGCCTCCTTTTTAAAATTGTACAATTTTGTATGACTAAACTCGTACGAATTAGCCACTAAACTGGCAAAACGTAAAATACTTATGTTTTCTCGTGAGATCAGGCTTAATAAATGGTTAATATCAGGCAGGATATAAACCAGAAGTAAATGAAGGGTGTGAATTGTTACTTAAAATAAAGTGTTATCTGATATTTTTACTGGTCTAGAAAATGTTTCCTGATTTAAGAATGTTTAGATATTTGGACATGCTCTTCATTCCTGCTGATGGTTATTATTTACCCCTCAATGACCTCAATGGATATTTTCACTTTTTATACATGTTCCCTTCATCTCAGGGCTATGAAACTCTGCAACAAAAAATGGACTTCATTCGTTTGTTTTAAAGGTGTTAAAAAAAATCAGGTTCCTTAGTTTCCTCGTTTAGGTTCCCCACATTGAAAATGAATGAGAAATTTTAATCCTATTATGAATCTGAGAGGTTTTACATTTCTGCAAAGGCTTGTTTTCACTCTGATATAAGTCTATTTTGGAAAAACTCTTAATTTTTTTAATTTTAGTTTTAATTTTGACTCATTATTTCTGAAAACAAAACAAGTTATTTAGATATTTGGACTAGAAACAAGACAGAAAGTCTAACTAGGATTTTTTTTTTTTTTTTTGCAGCGTAAACAACCCTGTTATACAATTACAAATGCTATAAATTGAAATTTGGGCTGGATAATTATCAACCTACAGAGCAGACCCGTAACCAGGGGTGTTCGGGTGGTTCGGAAGACCCACCCCTCACTGACAAAGGTCCAGAATTTGTCTCATACAGTACATAAGCTCATTTGTCCTATTTGGACTGCTACACCATCATAAATAGTGAAAATAACCCATTGAAAAAGGCTTTAAGACCAAGCGGAATCCTGTGTTGGCTGTCGCTTTGGCATGACTTTAGCTAATCAGTTTTGGCCAAAGCTAACAAATATTTAATAATCTGACGTAAAAGAAGTTTTCTCTCACTTATTGTTTTTAAATAGAGAAAACATTTGACGAGTAACTTTTATTCTAAATCTTGGACCTAATTCTTGAAACAAAATGGACCAATAAAAAGGTGTGAAGCATCAGAAGTGACCCATATTAAATTCATTTGAATACTATTTTGAATACTATTTTTACAATTTTTAGTTGTTATGCGTGAATTAACAAATTTACTTTGTTTTTGTTTTTTTTTACATAAGAGGCTAGAAAAATTGTGAAGCTCAGCACAACTATTATTATTATTTATTATTATTATTATATTTTAATTATTTTTTTTCATCCAACTAGCTAAGCCAGCAAAAAATACTACTTAAAGTGTCACTAAAATGCAGTATTTAAATCTCATAATTGAATAGAGAATGGGGCATTTAAAGATCCAATTTTTGAGAAAATAGAATCACCCCTTTCACCAAGCTGACTATGGGCCTGCAGAGTCTAGACAACTGAACTGCAGTGGTTTTATCTAGACCAGTGTTTCTCAACCACATTCCTGGAGGACCACCAGCTCTGCATATTTTCCAGGTCTCCTTAATCAAACACACCTGATTTAGATGATCAGCTTATTAGCAGAGACTGAAGGACATGTCATGGGTGTGACGGACAAAGGAGACATCCAAAACATGCAGTGTTGGTGGTCCTCCAGGAACGTGGTTGAGAAACACTGCTTTAGACTAACTTAAAAACCTAGTATATATTTCAAGTAGTATATTTTGCTGCAAAACTGCAGAGTTTTTGTCTTGTTTCTAGTCCAAATATCAAAAAATTCTAAAATCAAGAAGCATTTTCTAGACAAGTATAAATCATTGTCTTGTTTTCAGAAATAAAGAGTCAAAAAAAAAAGGCTAAAAAACTGCAGGTTAACTATATTTATATATAGTAACTTGTGTATTTGATGTAATTTTAACCTAATTTGATTGTAATGCAACAATGTGCACCTGTGTAAAGCTGCTTTGAGACTATAATTATTGTAAAAAGTGCTATACAAATAAACTGGAACTGAATTTTAAATATTTAGACTAGGTGGCATGGTGGCTCAGTGTTAGCACTGTTGCCTCACAGCAAGAAGGTCGCTGGTTTGAGTACCCGATGGGTCAGTTGGTGTTTCTGTGTGGAGTTTGCATGTTCTCCCCGTGTTGGCGTGGGTTTCCTCCGGGTGCTCCGGTTTCCCCCACAGTCCAAACACATGCGCTATAGGGGAACTGATCAACTAAATTGGCCCTAGTGTATGTGTGTGTGTGTGAATGTGAGAGTGTATGGGTGTTTCCCAGTACTGGGTTGTGGCTGGAAGGGCATCTGCTGTGTAAAACATATGCCGGAATAGTTCATTCCACTGTGGTGACCCCTGATAAAATAAGGGACTAAGCTGAATTAAAATGAATGAATGAATATTTAGGCTAGAAACAAGACAAAATCTCTAAGTAGGAACAGCAGTTTTGCAGTGATTAAGTTGCGTGAATTTCTCACTATTTATGTCAGGATATTTTGTTTACAGTTTCTTTGTCAAAATATCTAATTATTGCTTGCCACAATACATCATAAGGCAGTGTAAAGTCTGTGTTTTCTCTGAGGAGTATGAAGGAGTCTGAGGAGCGTTTCTGTCCTTCCTCTGCATGCTTTTTTTATTAGGGTGGTTCTTTCCTTTCCTTCAGGAGGATAGAGGGACTGTAAACTGTCCGAACGGACCGTGAGAAAACAGGAAGTGCTCCTGAGCGCAAGAGAAAGCGAGATGAAATCTATTTACAGGGCTTTTTCTCTGGGGAAGACGGAGCCATTGTTACACAGCGAGTTTGTGCAGCGATATCCTTCCTATAGACGAGGAGACACTCAACTGCCAAAAAACGTATCTGGTCATCGTTCGGACCAGCCCAAGGTCACACGCATACCGAAACAACCCAGAACACCAACTATACATTCAATTGAGCTCAATCACATCAGTTCATCATCAAGCAATGCTCTTCATGCTGAAAGTTTTCGTCCTGTTTCTAGTCTGAATATCTGAAAACCAAGACGCATTTTATAGACAGACAAAAACAAGCGGTAAGGAATGTCGAGTGCGGACGCAATAATTGAATAAATGAACGACAGGAGAAAAGAAAAACTTCTCAGCGTAGTGATTAATATTTGATTTAATAGGCAATAAAAAAGTTTTTATTCTTATTTTATTAAGTTATTTATTAGTTGTTTGATTTTTTTGAGAAATAATGATTAGGCCCACACGGAATCTGCACGCGCATATTTCTGCAGATTTTTAATCCATTATTAATTCTGTTTATTTACTTGAGTAAATGTGTAAATCTGAATTTATTCAGTTTTTATTCAGTATTTTATTACTTTTTATTTCATATATTAGGGTTTTAGTTATGATACTCCCAAAATAATTCCGCAGAAATCCGCAGATTTTTACCAAAATTCCCAGCAGAAATAGCAAAATACATCCGCAGATTCCGTCTGGCCCGGTTAATGATCCAATATTAAGAGAGTTTTTGTTTAATACGAGTGATTACACTTGACTGTGGCTGCATCCGAAACCGCATACTTCCATACTATATAGTACGCTAAAATCAGTATGCGAGCCGAGTAGTATGTCCGAATTCATAGAATTCGAAAATCAGTAGGCGAGAAGTACCCGGATGACTTACTACTTCCGGCGAGATTCCAGAGTGCGCATCCCATGATGCCCTGCGAGCGAATTCATGAATGGAAGTAAAGTGGCGCAACTGACGCAGGTAGGTCACGTGACCATGACAAAATGGCGGATGTAGTACGTCCGCATAGATATATACACTAGATATCACATAGGGAACCTGAGCATGCGTCAATAGCGCCGCCACATTGGTACAGTGCTCCCAGGACAAATGTCATTCAACCGCACTAGACAAGACAGTGTTATTACATGAAGATGCGGGACTTTAGCGCTGTCTACATGTGTAGTAACGAGCAAACAAAGAAAACAAATCACAAAGGCAGAACATTTCATAGGTAATATTAGTTTTTTCTGTTTTTGTATGTTCTGAACTTTTGTGTTAATCAGGTAACGTTATTGATGATAACAGTCACTTACTGCATTCACCATACGGCAAAGCAGCTCCAACTCGCACTAAACACTCGGCTTATGCTAGTTTTGTTGAATAAAATCAGCAAACAATGCAAAAGAAATATGACAACGAGATGCTGCGCTGCCAGAAACTTGTGTTATTGTCGGCTAACGTTAGTGAAAGAGTCGTTCGGGGGATTCATTCACAAGCGAATCGCTCCCTCCGTCAGTATGAGCAGTGAAAGCAGGAGAGGAGCTGTGTTTCAGGACATGATTAGATCAAATTTAACAGGGAGGGTGAATAGTACATTTCTGTACACACAAACACAAGCTTTTTGTCAGGAATGGCCGTGCGGTCACTGATCCATCAATGTAGAAAAGTGATGTCAAATTATAATTTTCATAATTAGAAAAAAACATTACACACTAAGATCCAGGAAAACTCCCGATCATAGATATATGTGTATATGTGTATATCTCTGGCTCTGGATGGCCACAGTCCTCCACTGTACCTTGGTCCCGCATTCATTTCAAAGGAGCGCTACCCTGTAGCAAGATGGCGGCGCTATTGACGCATTCCGTCCAATAGACAACAATAGGCCAGGCGACATCCAGTGTACATATCTATGGTACGTCCGAAGTCCATTCATACTTTTCACATTCATACTGTATAGAACGTACTTTTCTAACGGTCGAGTAGTACGTTTAATTTCAAATGCAGTACCTACTGAGTAGTAGGCGGTTTCGGACGCAGCCAATGACTTGGCTAATTACCCTAACTTTACCCTAATTACCCTAGTGAAGCCTTTACATGTCACTTTAAGCTGAACACTAGTGTCTTGAAGAATATCTAGTCTAATATTATGTGCTGTCATCATGACAAAGAGAAAATAAATCAGTTATTAGAGATGAGTTATTAACACTATTATGATTAGAAATGTGTTAGAAACATTTAGGAGAGCTAACAATCCTGACTTCAGCAATATGTGGATGTAAACACAGCTGTTGTAGTGTGTGATACTGCAGTGACGCACCTTGCATTTGTAGGGTTTGATGTCGGAGTGGACGATCATGTGAGCCTTGAGCGTCTGTTTCTGCACGAAGCTCTTGTAGCACAGCTCACACTGATACGCGCGGATGTTGGTGTGGATCAGAACGTGGCGCTTCATGTTGGCCAGCAGTGTGAACTCACGGCCACAGATGCGACACTTGTGCTCCTTCACTCCCTAACACAAACACACACACACATAGAGAGAGAGAGACATGAGAAACCCACACAAAATACATACATATATAAGAAACACACACACACAAACGTACGCAAGAAAACAAACATGAGACACACAGACACACACACACACACACATATGAGAAACACAAAAGGACAGACAGACAGACTCACACACAACCACAAGAAACACACACAGACAGACACACAAACAATAAACACACACACACTCGTGAAACAGACACACACACACATAAGAAATACACACACACACACGAGAAACGGACACACACACACAGACAGACACACAAACAATAAACACACAGACATTAGAAACACACACACACACACTCGTGAAACAGACACACACACACAAGAAACAGACACACACACACACACACAAGAAACACACACAGACAGACACACAAACAATAAACACACAGACATGAGAAACACACACACACACTCGTGAAACAGACACACACACACATAAGAAATACACACACACACACACGAGAAACAGACGCACACAAACACATAAGAAATACACACACACACTCGTGAAACAGGCACACACACACATAAGAAATACACACACACACACGAGAAACAGACACACACACACACATATAAGAAATACACACACACACTCGTGAAACAGGCACACACACACATAAGAAATACACACACACACACGAGAAACAGACACACACACACACATAAGAAATACACACACACACTCGTGAAACAGGCACACACACACATAAGAAATACACACACACACACACGAGAAACAGACACAGACAGACACACAAACAATAAACACACAGACATAACAAACACACACACACACACACACACACATGAGAAACAGACACACACACAAGAAACACACAGACAGACACACAAACAATAAACACACAGACATAACAAACACACACACACACACACACACATGAGAAACAGACACACACACAAGAAACACACAGACAGACACACAAACAATAAAAACACAGACATGAGAAACACACACACACACTCGTGAAACAGACACACACACACATAAGAAATGCACACACACACACAAGAAACACACACAGTCAGACACACAAACAATAAATACACAGACATGAGAAACACACACACACACACATAAGAAATACACACACACACACACACACACTCGTGAAACAGACACACACACACATATAAGAAATACACACACACACACACGAGAAACAGACGCGCACACACACAAGAAACACACACAGACAGACACACAAACAATAAACACACAGACATATGAAACACACACACACACACACACACATGAGAAACAGACACACACACAAGAAACACACAGACAGACACACAAACAATAAACATACAGACATGAGAAACACACACACTCAAGAAAGACACACACACATTACAAACACACACACACACACACACACACACAAGAAACAAACACAGACATTAGAAACACACACACGAGAAACACAAACACACATAAAAAACAGACAAACACACATGTGAAACACACAGACCCAGAAACAAACACAAGACACACAGATATGAAACACACACACACACACACACACACAAGAAAGAAACGCAGACATAAATGAGAAACACACACACGATCATATGTAATGTCTGGCTGATGTTGTTTTGCATCTGCTGATTTGTCTTCAAGATGAAGCATCACACAACCTCATGTGTCCTCTGTGTGTTTTGACTAGACGTCCACCATACTGCTGCCTGACCTTTGACCTCCACGACACAACAAACCGAAAGTGTTTTCTCCGTACGTCTGGTAAGTCTACACTGCATTTCTGTCTCGTTCTCTAGTAGGAATATCTGAACTTTCTTAAGACTGGTCGAATAATTGATTGATTGACAGATCAATTAATTGACTGATTGATTAATTTACAGACTGATGATTAATTGACCTACTGATTGAATAATTGATTAATTTACTGATTGATTGATTAATTAATTAATTGATTGACAGATCAATAAATTGACTGATGGATTAATTTACTGACAGATTGATTAATTGACTAACTGATTGATTAATTGATTGATTGGCTAATTGATTGATTGACTGATCGATTCATTGATTAATTTGGTGACTGATCGATTAAATTGATTGGCTGATTGATTAATTGATTGGTTGACTGATCGATTAATCGATTGATTGGCTGATTGATTAATTGATTGGTTGACTAATCAATTAAATTGATTGACTGATTGATTAATTGACTGGTTGATTCATTTACTGACTGATTGATAAATAGATTGATTGACTGACTAATTTATTGACTGGTTGATTAATTTACAGACTGATTGATTGATTGATTGATTGATTGATTGATTGGTTGGTTGGTTGGTTGGTTGGTTGGTTGGTTGGTTGGTTGGTTGGTTGGTTGGTTGATTGATTGATTGATTGATTAAATAACTAACTTACTGACTGATCGATTAATTGATTAATTGACTGACTGACTGACTGACTGACTGGTTGGTTGGTTGACTGATTGATTGATTGATTGATTGATTGATTGATTGATTGATTGATTGATTGATTGATTGATTGATTGATTGAATGAATGGTTGGTTGGTTGGTTGGTTGGTTGGTTGATTGATTGATTGATTGATTGATTGATTGATTGATTGATTGATTGATTGATTGATTGATTGATTGATTGATTGATTGATTGATCGGTCGTAAAGAAAATAATCTATCAATGATCTCAAAAAGGTTTTTCGTTGTTTTTATTTTTATAAAGTATATAAAATTATAAAGACAGAAGCCAATCGTATGCATTTAGAGCCGGAAAGAGATTTAGTCTGTTGATTTAATTGAGTCCTCGGGTTTGAGTCATTTCTCTTTACATTCTGTGACGTGAAGAACGAACGACTCAAGAACCTGAAGACTCGATAGGTAAACTAATCATGGCTCCTTTTGGCTCAGACTGTGCACATTGATTAAGATTATATGTGACTGTCAGTGTAACGTGAACGAACCACTGAAATTTGAAGACATGAAGAGGTGAGCTGAGCAAACAGACAACAATACCTTCCTAGACAAAAGAGCAGGTCAACATTGAATTATTTTGTTCTCCTTCTTATAGTATTGTATTTATGACTTATTTGTCATGTGATCAACCTTTTGGGCTATTTGTAGATGTGTTTGGAAGCAATTCGTAACATTTTAATAATATTTTGGCAAATTGAACCAAACGTACGAAATGACTTGAAAAAAGATTCGTTCATCTCGATTAACGAGACTCAAAGATCTGAGTCAGTAAAATCCTAGTCAGAGCCGGGGGGTGCATTGGATGGCGGAGGGGTGTCGCGGAAAGTGAAGAGCGGGGGGTTGTCATGGACAAGAGTGAAGAAGGTAGAGAAGTCGCGGAAGAAAGTAAAAGTAACAGCGAACAGGGGAGGAGGGCGATTGAGGAGGGGGATCAGTAAAATGAGATCAGATTTTAGAGGTGCCGGATCCGGTATGTTCCGGCACAAATTCAGACCAGGGGCCTCATGTATTAACCCTCAAGTTTTTGTGCGTACGCCAGGTTTCAGAATCGCTCACGTTTGGATTTACTAACGATGAACTGAACGTGGGAATGTGCGCAGCTTCATGTCTGGCGTACGCACATTTTTTGTGCGTGTCTGTTTTATTTCCATTCGCGACTCCTAGAGGCAGTTGTGTTAAATTGCTCTCTACTAAGTGTCTGAGCCTTGCAATGGCAGCTGTATGAGACGGGTTCATCTAGCAGGTATATAAGGTTTCCATACCATACAGTTGACCAGCTAAACATTAAAGCACAATTTGCAGCGGTCGCCTGTTTTCCCAATGTAATCTGAGCAATCTACTGAACGCACATTGCTATAAAGACACTATCTGAAGATGAATTTGTATGCGTGAATCAGAAACATTTCCATTCAATAAATGTGCAAATAAAATATGATGCACAAACTTATTATTGATTCCTACTTGTCTTTCTCCTGATAAATAGTGGGCAAAATCTGATATGTAGCGGGGAAAAAAAGAAGAAAGAGTTCATCAGACGCTGGATTCGAACAGAGTTCATGCTCGAACGTGTTCAAACATGTTGACAAACGTTTTACGAGCTGCGCCACTGAGACTACAAAAGATTTTGCAACATTTTACACCTATAAATCACACTATTTCTTTTTTAATTCACTCAGTGCGATGTTCAGACCCAACTGTGTTAACCGCATCAGCTAAACTCTACCCGCTCTATTTATTTCTTTTGTTGTTAATTCCGGAGGACAAACTTGTAAATAACACCGCTTTTCTCCGGTCTACCTCTGAAAGCAGCACCTCACATTCACATTCTGTTCAAAGTTTCTCTTCTTGCTTGCTTTTGCCGTTGCTTTTTCGTTGGGTTTTGCCAAAGTAGAGTCATTAGCATATTCATACGGGGGAGGAGGCAGGGAGGGGTTTTGTGCTCGTGCATGTTGCGCTCAGTTTCACGTTCATTCAGATGTACAAAAGAATATGCGTGAGATTCGGCGTACGCAGTGTTTCATACATCTGAATTTTTTTCTTTTTTTTCTGTGCGTACGCAATGTTTTAGTAAGATTTCCACGCAAGTCTTCGTACATGAGGCCCCTGGTCTTGCAATACGAAATAGAGTCAGGTCTGGATTGAATACCTCGCGGCCCGGATCCAGACCGGATTCTGGACTTTGAGAAGCCCTGGTTTAGACACTGATGAGTAGATGATGAATGTTCACTGTTTGATGACTGAAATCTCCAAATGACCTTAAATAATAACTAAATCACTACAGAATGTTACGTTTACACATCCCTGCACAAACTGCATCAGCCTTCCACAGTGTAGCACTCACTACTCTTGAGTACCTTTTAAAAGGGCTACTTTCTACTCTTACTTTGATCTTTACTCTACTTGCACTCATTTTTTGATGATAACCCCTGTGTGTGTGTTCTTACCTTGTGCGTCAGTGTGTGTTGTTTGAGATGGTGCGACTGCACGAACTCCATCCCGCACTCGCTGCAGATGAACGGCCGGATGTCCTTGTGCTTCATCATGTGGTTCTGCAGCTGACTCGGGTACTGGAAGCTCTTCCCGCACTCGCTGCAGGCATACTGCACGGGCCCGCGGTGCGCCGTCAGATGCCGCTTCAGCTGCGCCAGCGTGGGGAAGTCCAGTCCGCACTCCACACACACGTTCTCCTGTCCGCGCTCGTGTTTGAGCTCGTGCGCTCGCAGCTCGCTGGGATACGCGAAACCCCGTCCACACACACTGCAGCTGTACGGCTTCACATCGCTGTGCTGCATCATGTGCCTCTTCAGGTGACTGGTCTGCGTGAAGGCCTTGTGGCACACCTGAGACACAGCAAAGGTGCAGGTACACTGTGAAAATGCCTGTCTTACGATAAGTTTGAGCAATTCAATTCAAGCACTGTAGAAAATAGCTTGTCAGATTTAAGTTTTTGTCTTGTTTATAGTCCAAAACAGTTTTACAGTCTGTTTCTTCCACATCTCCTCCTCTTTCTGTTGTGTTCTGATGTGATTTTTAACTGTTAAATAACTCTAATCATTAGCCTACATCAGGGGTCTCAAACTCGCGGCCCGCAGGCCATTTGCGGCCCTCAGTGCAATATTTTGTGGCCCGCGCCGACCGCTGTACTCTGACAGAATCAGCGGAGCGGGGAGAGAGAGCGCTGATTCTATCCGTACACAGCGCGCTTGTCACTCAATGCGCGTTGTCGCGCGCGTTCTGATCAGCGGTGTTATCGCGCGCCTACTGAAGGGCGGGACCGAGGGTGTGTCGCATCGCGGGGGCACTTTTGATCATTTTGGAAGGGCACTTTCTATTCAAGACTAAAAAGGGCATGTGCACTGCACAGGTTGAGCCCTATGTGTGCACGTGTCTGCCCTGCATCTTATATATTTTATCAGCCTGATCTCACGAGAAAACGTAAGTATTTTACGTTTTGCCAGTTTAGTGGCTAATTCGTACGAATGGTACGATTTTTAAAAGGAGGCGTGGCACCTGACCCCACCCCTAACCCCAACCGTCATTAGGGGATAAGCAAATCGTACTAAATTGTACGAATTAGATCGTACAAATTCATACGAATTAGCCACTAAATGAAAAAGTTAAAAATTGCCGTGAGATTGTGTTGATATTATAGGTAGATACAGACTGGTACAGACTGATGTGACTGGAGTGGGGTGGGGGTGTTTTATTTATACATATATACGCCTTTTTTTTGGTGAGGGAATGGAAGTTTTGAGTGAGTTCCCCCACTTTTTTCCCTAGGACTTCAATAAAAAGTACAGGTCTAGACTTAATGATGATCATCTTCAAGCCATACTGAGGGTCTCAACTGCTTCCGCTCTAAAGCCAAATGTGGTTCAGATTTGTGAGAAGAAGCGCTGTCAAGTCTCTGGCAGCAAGAAGTAGGCAAAAGATGCCATGTTCAGAAGAACTGTTCATAATCTTCCCTCAATGTTCTGTTAATGTTCAGGACACTTCATGTTCAGAAGAAATAATTAAAACTGTTAATAATGACATTTGAGGACTTTTTTGTGAAATCCCTTATGCGGCCCAGCCTCACCCAGACTTTGCCTCCTGCGGCCCCCAGGTAAATTGAGTTTGAGACCCCTGGCCTACATAGTGCGCTTAATACCTGTCGGAACTACTTTGCTGTGACAATCTGACAAAAAAACAAACACCTTAGAACGATCATCAGCCAATCAGAATCCAGCATTCAACAGGCCTGTAGTATAAATGTTAATAATGAATACTTTTTCTACCAGATTAGTTTTTTCTGGTTATTTTGTGTTTCATTCGGATCAATATTTAAAAAAAAAATAAGTGTAAAGTGAAATAATGATAGTGATATGGGGCTGTAATGCACTCAAAACCTGCCGGAACTACTTTGTCTGTGTGTTTAACTGAAAATAACAGCACACCTTGGAATGTCAATCAGCCAATCAGAATCAAGCATTCGACAGACTTGTAGTTCAAATAAAGGATAACTGACTCTCTCCAAGTAAATTCTTACAAAATATTAAGCTCTCATAAATAAACATGCTCATCAGCCAATCAGAACAGTACAGTATAATCACAGTCACTCCATACTGACCTGGCACTTATGCGGTCTGGTTCCCTGGTGTGTGAGCATGTGCGTGTGCAGGTGGCTCAGCTGCTTGAAGAGTTTCCCGCACAGACTGCAGGCGTGCGGTTTGATCCCGCTGTGGCCCAATATATGCGTGATCAGGTTGTATTTAGAGGTGTAGGATTTCTCGCACATCCGACACTTCCAGCGTTTCTGATCTCCTCCCACATCCACATAGTAGCTGTCGTCTACATGCACGTTCAGCTTCTCAGGCCCGTCCGGAGGCCTGCGGTGCACACGGAAAGGCTCGCTGGGGTAGAAAGGGTTCGGGGAGAGATTTGGGACGGAGCCGGGAAGCAGGAACGGGAACGGGACGAGGCTGGGGTGGAATGGAGGGAAGTATGGAGCTGGAGAGCGGAGGAGGAGTGGAGATGGAGGCCACAGCGGCAGCTCCTGCTTCACCTGCACTGTATAAAAACGTAAACTTTACTGTAAACCAACAGCAGCTGTGTTTGCCAGTGTTTTACCTGTGCATCAACTAGAACCGCATCAAAGCAATCCAGAAAAACTATCATACACAAATAAGTAAGTATTAACATCTACACATAATTTCTTTGTTACCGTTATCTTTGGGAAAATGTGCCCAGGGCTACATTTTTTGAGAACTTAGACATATGTGCTTGCGGATACATGTGGTTGCATTTTGTGTGTAAAATGAATGATACGGGCAGATACCGCTTACCTCTGTATGAAACGGCTTTTCTGGCATGACTGGTTTGCTTAGTAGTTCACCGCAAACGGCGCTAGATTTGAGAGGCGGGAGTGATCTCCACTCAGGTTCGGGGAGAGATTCGGAATGGAGCGTTCAGGCAAGAACAATAAAACAACCCCAAAACAGCATTGTAACGTTGTGGTTAAAGCATGCAACTGCGATGGTTTTTCTTTTACTTTGCTTTTGAAAAACTATGGATTGTGCTTAGGGAAGGGGATGTGGGTCAGTCCATAACAAGCTGATATATTGGGCTCTATTTTGACGGTCCATGCGCAGAGCGCAAAACGCAGGGAGCAAACGCTTTCAGGGCGTGTCAGGACGCGTTTCTGCTAATTTAAGGACAGGAAAACCTGCTTTGCGTCGTGGCGCGTGGTCTAAAAGGGTTTAGTTTATTCTCTTAATGAGTTATAGGTGTGTTTAGAGAATAAACCAATCAGAGTCTCATCTCCCATTCCCTTTAAGAGCCAGCTGTGTCGTACCATAAGCGCATTCGCTATTTACAGGACGCAAAGTAAGTCTAAGTGGAAAAACTGAGCATTTCACAAGCAAACAGTTCACAGTTTTTTAACAGAAAACTGTTAAACAGAGCATCTACTGCGTGAGAATGAGAGATAATGGATCTACTTTCGCTTTCGCTCTTGGATAGGGAAACCTTTACGCACAGACATCAATTAGCCTATAAATAATTAATTTTGTTTGTTAAGCTCAAATATTTGTTTCAAAACTATTTCTAAATTCAGTTCAGTTTCCAGCAAACGAATAAATAAACAATAATAACAAAAGTGCTCAAACACCTGAGTTATATCCTAAAACACATGCTGTGCCCCATATGGTCTAAAACCTGACAGGTGGGCAAATCTAAGCTTGTTTTTAATAAAACAAATATAAATATGGATATAATAAATAATACTGCTAATAATAATAACATTATACAAAAGCAGATTGTTATGAATGAACTGAAAAAGCCTCCCGAGGTGAAGAAGACATAAAAGCAGTGATTTTTCATATTTATGTAGGCTAGAAAATAATTTGTTTTGTAATATTTTAATCTTTATATTTATATCCTATATCTATTCTTATTATGTCCTATATATATCCTTAATATTTACATTTTTTCATATGTAAAGATATTTGCCTATTGCTCTCTTGTGTGTATTAAGCAGTGTGTAAGCGAGGCGCAACTCTGCGCTGGAGTTTAGACCGGGTTAGTTTTGGTCTAATGAAAAATCTATTATAGTTTCTCAAAATAGCAACGCGCCAGCGGTCTGCCTCAGAACGCCTTCCTTTTTAGAGCAGAACGCCTATGAGTGCACAAATGAGCGCTAATGCATTTGCTATTTAAACAGCATTGCGCAACGCCTCAAAACCACTCTTGCGCCAAGCTGAAACTACCAAAGACTATTGCGCCGCGTCTTGCGCCACACTGCGCCGGGTGTATGATAGGGCCCATTATGTTTCTCTCACATATGCACACCAGAAAGATTTACAAGAAATGGCACTTATGAGACAATTCTGTATGAAAGAGTGTCAGAAATGTACACGGCGCCCTCTAGCGGATTTATGAATACAAAAACTGCAAGAAAATGTAGTCCAGGGTAGTCCATATTTCTCAGTTCTCTAAAAATTTAGCCCTGGGCACATGATAAAACTGGGTTGTTTGTTACAAAAAAACACAACCAATTTATTTTGCAGTGTAAAGTGCAGGGAATTCCCAGTTTGATCTCACGAGAAAACGTAAGTATTTTACGTTTTGTCAGTTTAGTGGCTAATTCGTACAAATTCATATGAGTTCAGTCGTACGAAATTGTACGATTTTAAAAAGGAGGCGTGGCACCTAACCCCGCCCCTAAACCCAACCGTCATTAGGGTATGAGCAAATCGTACTAAATTGTACAAATTAAATTGTACAAATTCATACGAATTAGCCACTAAATCAAAAACTTACGAATTGCCGTGAGATCGCGTTGGAATTCCGGGTCCATTTACAGTTATTCATTGTATACATGTACTGTTAACCAGCTTACAGTAGTAAACATTTTACTGTAGCATTTCGTCAGTTTTTTTTACCATTGAAATCCCGTCCATTTTTGACAGTGTGCAGCACACGGTGCAGACGCAGCCGGCTGAGGTCGATCATTTCTGGCGTGAATCGGTGAGGATGAGGAAATACAGGATGATGAGGAGGAAGAAGAGCCAGATCTACACTTCTGCTGCTCGCGTCTTCTGAACGCTTGCTCTCCGACGAGTCCATGATCACGATTTCTGGATCATCAGACTATCATCTCCATCAGCTGTGGAGGAGAACAACATGGAGAGCAGGTTACTGAAATGGGCACGTGCACATTACTTTGCATTTAAAGTTGGAGAGAAAATTATAAAATGTTTATAATAAAATGTTCATTGTATGACACTACGCAACTTTTGAAGTGTTAGGAAAGTTACAGTAGGTTAATTAAGCAAGTCATTGTAAAACAGTTTTTTTCTGTAGATATTAAGTCGGAAAGAAAACAAATATTCTTACACTGCAAAAATGCTTTTATTTTGTTTTGATGAGATTATTTAAAGGCGGAACATTGGCTCAGTGGTTAGCACTGTTGCCTCACAGCAAGAAAGTCGCTGCTTCGAGTCCCGGCTGGGTCAGTTGGTGTTTCTGTGTGGAGTTTGCATGTTCTCCCCGTGTTGGCGTGGGTTTACGTAGTAATTTAATAGTAATAAACTTGTTTGTACTACAAATGTTTGTTTAATATGGGTTGTATAGTAGTGTTCCACTGTAGTATATAGACAGGCACAGCTAATTGAGTTCTGAAAAAGCCAAACAGGCTCGACCCACCTGTTTACTGTAGTAAAAACCACTTTCTATATTCTAGTGCATTTTTTGTTTCCATGTATTAAATAAATAAACTGCCACTTTTCTAACTAAATGACATATAAATATTTATTTAAACTTGCAGGCTAATTCACACATTTCACAATCTGAAAGATAATAATAAACGTGTATTTTTTTAATACTAGACAGCACAATGTTTCTGTCTCTGTCAGTGACAGAGTGACAGATTAAATGAGTACATTCTCTAAGTGTGTTTAATCCTTTCTGTGAAAGACTGTGTATACAGTCACGAATACAGCCCCCCTAAAATAGGCCTAGTGACACCCATGTACTGAAGGATGCTGCCATTGACTTCCAAAGTATTTTTATTTCTACTATGGATATCTCTCTTTCATTTATTTTCCTTAAGCTTAGTCCCTTATTGCTTAGTCCCACAGTGGAAGGAACTGCCTACTATTCCAGCGGATGCACATCCAGCCAAAACCCAGCACTGGGAAACACCCATACACACTCATACACACACACACACACACACACACTCATACACTACGGCCAGTTTAGTTCATCAGTTCCCCTATAGCGCATGTGTCTGGACATGGAGGAAACTTACACCAACACTGGGAGAACATGCAAACTCCACACAGAAACACCAACTGACCCAGCCGGGACTCGAACCAGCAACCTTTCCAGCATTCTTCAGAATATATTGGTTGTTTTTCAACAGAAGAAAGGAAACCATATAAGTTTACCACTACTTCAGTGAGTAAATGATGAGAAAATTCAGATTTTTGAGTGCACTGCCCCTTTAGGGCTGATTTCAGGTTCCTCCAGATTTCAGATTCGCAGGTTTTATTGTGTTTTCTCGTTTCACAGACGGATCCATCAGTAATTCTTCCTCTCTGCTGTTCCTCTGTGCTTGCTTTTCACAGCATTCAGATCAGAACTTCTCTTTTTGTTATTACAAGGCATCATTTAAACACAATGCAGTCTGATTTATGGCAGAGTTTGCAAATCACATATTTAATATACAGTTCAGGGTAACATTTCACATATAAAAATAACTAATTTACTTATTTCTAATAGCTGATTTTTTTTATCTTTGCCATGATGACAGCACATAATATTAGGCAAGGCAAACTTTATTTATAGAGCACAATGAGATAAAACATTTAAGAAAATAAAATAAATAAAACTTGTATTAAAAAGTGTAAGAAAAGAATATATGTATGTGTATATGTAATAATAAAATACAGATGGAGAAATTACATGTACGAGTCACTCAAAGGCAAGGCAGTAAAATATGTCTTTAAGTTAGATGTAAAAGTATCCAAGGATGGAGAAATCCTGATGTTTATCGGGAGACTGTTTCAGAGACTTGGGGCCGCAACACAGAAAGCTTGATCTCCTTTTGATTTGCAGCGAGACCGAGGGATCAACAAAAGAAACTGATCATGGGACCTTAATGGTCTACAACAGGGCTGCTCAATGCTGTTCCTGGAGAGCCACCTTCCTGCAGATTTCAGTTGCTACCCATATCAAACACACCTGCCTGTAAATATCACGGGGTGTTCAGGTCCTAATTAATTGGTTCAGGTGTGTTTGAAACGGGTAGCAGCTGAAATCTGCAGGAAGGTAGATCTCCAGGAACAGGATTGAGCAGCCCTGGTCTACAAGCTGTATATGGCCTAACAAGCTCGCTGACATAAACCGGAGCAGAATTGTGCAAAGCTTTATATGTAAAAAGAAGGATTTTAAAATCAACTCTGAATTTTATAGGAAGCCAGTGTAAGGAGGCGAGGACAAGGGAGATATGATCTCTTTTCTTAGTTCCTGTTATCAATCTGGCGGCTGCATTCTGGACCAACTGTAACTGAAAGAGTGTTGACTGAGGTAGACCAATGTACAAGGAGTTGCAGTAGTCCAACCGAGAGGAGATTAAAGCATGGGTCACAGTTTCCAGATCTTTGTTAGACTAGATAAATTAGTATTTAGCTTAAAGTGACATTTAAAGGCTTCACTAGGGTAATTAGGGTGAAGTTTGGGTAATTAGGCAAGTTATTGTATAACAGTGGTTTGTTCTGGAGACAATCCAAAACTAATATTGCTGAAGGGACAAATAATATTGACCTTAAAATGGGTTTTTATATATATAAGTGCTTTTATTACAGCTATTCTAAAAGATGAGACTTTACCCAGCATCAATTTTTTTTTTTATAGGAAATACTGTGTATTGTATAGTTTCCTGAGTCTGTTAAACATAAAGAAAAGAATAAAAATTTCACAGGAGGGTGAATAATTTTGCCTTCTGAATAAATCTGCATCTTTTATCAATGCAAACATGACGTGATGTGCAAATCACATGAGGATAGTGATTTACGAGCATGTGAATTACCTGTTCAATGCTGGTGTTTCTGTCAGATGTAAAGCAGCAGCTGATTGTTGAGTTAGTTTTCTTCGCTCTGAGCTGGATGAGTTTTTTAATGGCCATAATATACACTCAAAAAATGTATATATAGTTAAAGTAAGAATTATTAGCCCTCCTGTTTAATTTTTTCCCTACTTTCTGTTTAACGCAGGGACACATTTCTAATCATGCTAGTGTTAATAACTCATCTCTGATCAACTGATTTATTTTCTCTTTGTCATGATGACAGCAAATAATATTAGACTGGATATTCTTCAAGACACTAGTATACAGCTTAAAGTGACATTTAAAGGCTTCACTAGGGTAATTAGGGTAAAGTTAGGGTAATTAGGCAAGTCATTGTATAACAGTGGTTTATTCTGTAGACAATCCAACACTAATATTGCTGAAGGGGGTTAATAATATTGACCATAAAATGCTTTTTAAAAATCAGGGTCCCCACGCTTTCTGAAAGTACTTGAATTCCAAATGTACGGATTCAAGGCATGTAATGTACCCAAAAACAAACACAGGTTTTTTAATTTGGCAGAATTACAATTGAAATAAAATAGGTTTTTGGTGTTATTTGAACAATTATACTGTGCTGCTGTCAAAAACAGAATTAAAAAAAGTAAAATTAATCATTAATAATTTCATTTAAAGGTTAATTAATTAGCATTCATTTATTTTATTTTCGGCGTAGTCACTTTACTAATCAGGTATTGCCACAGCAGAATGAACCACCAACTTATCCAGCATATGTTTTACACAGTGAATGCCCTTCCAGCTGCAACCCATCAATGGGACACACCCATACACACTATTTCACACACACACACACATACACTACGGCCAATTTAGTTCACCCAATTCCCCTATAGCGCATGTGTTTGGACTGTGGGGGAACCTGGAGCACCCGGAGGAAACCCACGCCAACACGGGGAGAACATGCAAACTCCACACAGAAACACCAACTGACCCAGCCGGAAATCAAACCAGCGACCTTCTTGTTGTAAGGCAACATTTAAATGTTACATTATACATTTAAATCTTGTACAACAACACTAACAAATAATGCGCATTTGATAAATATTTCAGAAACCGCATTGAATACTACATGTTTTATTAAAGTTCTTTCAACATGACTTTAAATTGGCACAGTGTTTAAAAATGACTAAGAAGAGTCTAAATTACTAGTAAGGACCTTCATGGCACTGCGTATGCTGGGGTATGAGTTACAGAGGTGCTTGATTTTATAATTAACGGCGCTTTAAAAAGTCCTTAAAACTGCTGTTTACCAAAGAGACGAAACAAATAATACTACGAAAATTTCCTTAATCCAATTAATATCATTAATTCATTTTCTTTTCGGCTTAGTCCCATAAACCGCCAACTTATCCAGCATGTGTTTTACGCAGTGGATGCCCTTCCAGCCGCAACCCAACACTGGGAAACACCCATACACACTCATTCACACTTATACACTATGGCCAATTTAGTTCATCAATTCCCCTATAGCGCATGTGGTGAAATCCGGAGCACCCGGAGGAAACCCACACCAACACAGGCAGAACATGCAAACTCCACACAGAAACACCAACTGACCCAGCCGAGGCTCGAACCAGCGACCTTCTTGCTGTGAGGCGATTGTGCTACCCACTGCGCCACCGTGACGCCCTGGTAAATATCCCTTGAGAAAAATCCTTTTGCCCTCCACTGTATATATATTATGGCCATAAAAAAATTCCAGTTTGGAACAGAGAAAACTAACTAATTTGACAGAAACACCAGCATTGAACAGGTAATTCACATGCTCGTAAATCACTATGCGATTTGCACATCACGTCATGTTTGCATTGATAAAAGATGCAGATTTCATGTAAAGCCAAGCAATGTTTGGATGCATGAACAGCTGAAGGCAAAATTATTCGCCCTCCTGTAAGATTGTTATTCAGTTTAAATGATGTTTGAAATAAAAAAATGTTTGGATTGCATTTCTTAACTCCTAATGTTGTAGTTAACACACTCAATGCACATCCCATAATTTCTAAAATATCAGCCTCTACCTAATGGTAGATATTATGGTTTATAGTATATGAAATATCATAAAATATAAAGTGCAATATGATATAATATTCAAAATAAAACATTTGTGAGTACTAAATCCTCTTAAAGTATGCCATAAAATATTTCAGATTCTCAATGAACATGTTTTCTTGCTTCTTCTTTCATAATAAAACCAAAATCGAGTGTAGTGGTGCAACAGGACTATGTTTGTTTGATTTTTTTGTGTGTAAACCAACAATGCTGTGTGTGTTATTATTTAAAACAGCCATTACTGAAATTAATTAAAACAGCCAGAACACGCTCAGCTGCTTGGTAGAGAGGCAGTCAAAGGGTTAACAGACCAGGCAAATGTTCACAATATTTCCTATAATATAGTGTTTTCCTCTGGAGAAAGTGTGCTTTCTTTTAGTTCGGCTGAAATAAAAGCAGTTAGATGATTTTAATATAATTTTAGGGAAATAATTGTAACCCTATTTAGTAATATATACTTTGCTTGTCTGCAGAACAAACCACTGTTGCACAATAACTACCCTAATTAACATAATTAACCTAGTTAAGCCTTTAAATGTCTCTTTAAATCTTAATACTAGAATCTTGAAGAATATCTAGTCAAATATTGTGCTGTCATCATGATGAAAACAAAAGAAATGAGTTAGAAATCAATTAGTAAACCATATGTTGGCAAAATCTCTCCATTAAACCACACTTTTATTTTAAATATATTTATATTTAATTTATTTTAAAAAGAATTCAAATTTCATATGAGAACTGTTCACATTTTGAAGTCATATAACTGTCTTTGCATGTGATATGTAATGCTCTGAGCAGATCATATGCAGATTTGCATGTGTGCATTGGTAATTGCAGTGTGTGCATGTGTGTGTGTGTGTGTCTTACCTGTCGTCTCCTGCTCGTCTCTCCTCTCTCTACGCGCCTCCAGCTTCACACTCCGCATTTGAAGTGACTTAAGAAAGAGAACAGGAACAATCACTTTGTTCTCATTTTTCAGATGAGTACCTTCGCAGAGAAGGAAGGAAGGGAGGGAGAGGAAGTCAACAAGCCTGTGCTTTCCTGACCCAAAATAAGGAAACACTAGATACACATCTCCATTCCTCTTCGAAACACTGAAGCTGACGCTGGAGAGACCAGATCAGACACTGAACGTATGATTTCTGATGATGACCTTTGACCTTTACTCATAATTAGGCCCAGATGGAATCTGAGCGCTTGCAGAAATCTGAAATCAACTCTGAATCTGTTTATTTACTTATAAAAATGTGTGTAAATAATTACAGACGTGGACTAAATAGTTTTTTTGTGTTTTATCTAGTTCAAAATATCAACAAATTCTTAAATCAAGAGGCATTTTCTGGACAAGTAAAAAATATTGCTTTGTTTTTAGAAATAAAGAGTCGAAATTAAGTGAAATTTTTTATGTGTATATATCAGCGCTGTCAAAATTAGTGCGTTAACGCATGCAAATAATTTTAAATAATTAACGCGTTAAAAAATTAACGCAATTAACGCAGTTCCAGGTTTTTTTTTTACTTCCTGTTGTGGTGGACGTGAGTTCAACATGCAAGATATGTGGATAAGACCAAGGAAGCACTTTTTGAAGGCAAGTTCCAGTATAAAACAATTAGTCGCATCACAGGTTATCCAGAGTTTCATGCAATTTCGGGTGTTTCATTTTTAACTTTCGACTTCTGTTGTAAGTTGATACCGCATGGCGAACAGAAAGAAAATCCACCGCATTTCGTGACTCGGTGTTCCTTTAAGGAAATAAAATCGCTGCTTAGGCTCAGGGCCGGAGCAAGCTGAACTGCCGCTCTAGGCAGAGGATGATCACGCCGCCCTCAACCCCAATGTGAAAACGAAAGTGACCGGTTATGAAAATGAAGTGAGGTGTCGCGGCCCTCTATTCCAGCGCACTATGCACAGATATAACTGAGGACGCGCGGGTGCTGAGGGAGGGAGTGAGGGAGGTGTCGCGGACACTGCGCTCTCAATTCTGCCGCCCTATGCGCGGATATAAATAAGGACATGCAGGTGCTGATGGAGGTGTCGCTTACGCCGGCTTCTCAATTCTGTCGTCTATGCGCGAATATATCTGAGGACGCTGGTGGTGGGGGAGGTGTCGCGGACATAACTGAGGACGCAGGTGGTAAGGGAGGTGTCGCGGATGCCGCCCTCTCTATACTGCCGCCCTAGGCGGCCGCCTAGGTCGCCTCTATGGATGCGCCGGCCCTGCTTAGGCTACACGGTAGAATTTTCATAAGAGTATAATCTTAATCATATTAAAATCGGAGTATTGGTGTCGTATGTGAATGTACTCAGAAAGTCTCTGGTGAAGTCGCGAGCTGTCAAAGACAGGGCATTACTCTGCCTTTCAGCATGAGCCCTCCAAGTTTAGCGTGTTTCCTCATTAGACGCAATGAAAGCGTATGCGTCGCGATGTTGTGTCAGAATCCTTGTGAAATACAGTAATACTTTAGGACGCTTAGTTTAAGCAAATTTGATGAACGTGATCATGCGTGTTGAGTCTGAAGGGAGTCGCTCCAGCGCGTTGTGTGTGTGTCTGTGTGTGTGTGTGTGTCAGGCTCGTTGAGGGGTGTCAGGGGTGGAGTGAGCGGCGTATCTGAGTAGGGGCGTGTGCACGAGAGACATACCTGAAGGAAGGTGGGGGTGAGTTGAGCGTGACATACCTGAAGAGCTAGGAGGGATGGGGGGAAGAGGGATGGGCAATGTATATAACGACCGGTTTGCGGTTGTTGCTAGAGCGGATATGTTTGCGGCCGGAAGTTAACGCAAATTATTTCTATTATTTATTAAATTTCTCATTTGTTGTATTTTATTAACGTCTACCCCCACCCCAACCCTAAACCCAACCGTCACAGTAATGTAAAAACTGTAGTTGTACCGAGTATTAGTTATGTTATCTATTAAATTACCCAATAAAATGTATTTTTAACGCCTACCCCCACCCCAACCCTAAACCCAACCCTCACAGTACTGTAAAAATATTATTATTGTTATACAGTGTCAAAAAAAAATGCTGCTTTAATAATGTGCATATTGCACTTCCGGCCAGCCGCATATCCGATCTAGACTTTACCCCGGTTTGCGAGAGATTATCCTTCATCTGCGGGCATTTGGGAGTCTCTCTGCACTTGCGGGATACTCCTAGTCTTAGCAACTGGATGAATGTAAAGGAGGATTAAGCAAAATTGTTTCTACTCTATAATTAATGTTCTCAACTCACAGCAATAAAACTTTACAATGAGTGAAACAGTTTGTATTCTATAGTTTATTATTATAATTTTTCATTTTTCATATCTGCAGTTCCTGTATTTTGGCATTTTTTTTGCAGTCCACTTAGAATCCAACATGGAAATCAATGTTTTCTCTATTGGCATTGATTGTTTTGAAATTTTAATGTCATTAACATGCCTGTGTTTTAATTTCTGTAATAAATATGGCTGTCAAGCAGGATCTTGATGGTTTATTGTGGGTTTGTTGTTTACATGAAGAAATCTGTGTTACAAGCTAAACAAAATTCTATTAAACAATTATATTTTGAATTTAAATAGTTTTTGTCTTGCGTTTATATTAGTTTTACATTAAAATAGCCAAAATTACAAGTTTCAGTATTTTAAATGTGATTAATCGCGATTCATTTTTTTTTTAAAGGTGCGATTAATTAGTTAATTTTTTAATCGATTGACAGCACTAATATATATATATATATATATATATATATATATATATATATATATATATATATATATATATATATATATATATATATATATGTATATACAACAGTTCTGTGAGGTTCTCGAATCTGATTGGCTGATAGCCATAATATATTTAAGTAATATCAGCACCTGTACAGCCTCTTTACCCTTTGTGTATTACTCCGCCCACATACAGCCAGCAAAAAGCAGACACTACAGATCTACAGTGTAAAAGATGCACGCTCAACTGTTTACCTGTCAGCTTATGATTTCAATCCAATGCGGAAGAAAAGTAGTTCCTCATACAAAAGGGTTTTTGAGACTCTCCATGTTTGATTTAGTTTTTATAAACACAAATATGCCGTCAAACTGTTGTATAAACGCAATATCCCACTCGTAGCAGAGCGATATGGCTGCATATCGACACTGGTTGGGGCACTAAGGGTTGGGACTGGTTGGGACACAACGCACGCCTCCCACCAGTGCCGATATACAGCCATATATGTATGTATAGAACAGTTCTGTCTGGTTCTTGATCCTGATTGGCTGATAGCCGTGCAGTATTCTACAATAACAGCACTCGTACTGCCTCTTCACCCTTGTGATTTACTACGCCCACATAGAGTGACAGCAGATCATCAAACTCATTACAGTGTGACAAATATTGCAGCTGTTTGACAACATCATGTACTGTTCAGGCTTTTTTAGGTGAGAATGTAGTTGTTTAGACTGCAACTATGCAGTTTATTTATGAGGATAGAGCATTCAGCTCATCTATCAGCCTGTCAAACTAACAGTGGTGGAAAGAGTACTGAAAAATCATACTCAAGTAAAAGTACAATTACTTGCAGAAAAATGTAGTGCAAGTAGAGTAAAAGTATCTGTCGTAAAAATTACTCAAAGTATGAGTAACAAGTAGGCATTTTAAAAGTACTCAGGAGTAGTGAGTAGTGAGTATTACGCCATAAAAAGTCTATTTTCATTTACATGCAGTTTGTGCAGTGATGTGTAAACAAAACATTCTGTAGTGCATTTAGTAATCTTGTTCCTTCCAACTTTCTTCCATTGTTTGTTTGTTCTGTCCTTCCTTCATTCTTTAATTTGTTCATTCTTTCATTCATTTGTTCGCTCATTCATATTTTTGTTCCTCCCTTCATTAGGGTCCTTTGTTCATTCCTTTCTTAGTTTGTTCAGTTCTTCCTTGAATCCTTACTTCATTCATTTTGTCTTTTGTTTGTTCGTTCGTTTTTATTTTTGTTTCTTTCTTAATAAGGACCCTTGTTCATTCCTTCCTTCATTCGTTTGGTCCTTCCTTCATTCGTTCATTCATTCATAGTTTTGTTCCTTCCCTCATTAGGCCCTTCGTTCGTTCGTTCGTTCTTTAGTTTGTTCAGTCCTTCCTTGAATCCTTCCTTTATTCAATTGGTCCTTCCTTCCTTCATTAGTTCAGTCCTTCCTTCCTTCGTTCGGTCCTTCCTTCCATTTTTCATTTGTTCCATTTAGTGATTGTTTAAGGAGGCTGTTTGGTTATTTCAGTCATCATACAGTCGACATCCTTTTTTTTTTTTTTTACAGTCGACATCTATTTTCTCATCAGTGACATCTATTAAAAGTCTGTGTGTCAATGTGTGTAAATATTTTGAACATCTTTTTGGGCATTTTTAATGCTTCTAAAAGGTTTGCTGCATTTTTAAAGCGCCCATGTGTTGATGTTGTTCAGTATCATGTGATTTACTTTCTACGTGCGATTTGATTGGACAGGAATCACAGGACTGATTGTTCTACTTTAGCCAAACACCATAGACAAGAAAGAAATAATGTAGTGACTGCAGGATGAAGGACAGTAGTGGAGTAAAAGTACCAATACTGCAGTAAACATGTACTCAGGGAAAAGTAAAAGTACTAGGGATGTAACGGTATCAGAATTTCACGGTACTGTAATACCTCGGTATGAATGTCATGGTACGGTATTTATTGAATCATTTACAGGAAAAAACAAAACTTATGAAAATACTCCAAAAAAGAACCAAAAGTGTCAATGACATACAAATTAGCCATCTATCTGTAAGCTTTAAAACAGGAACTTCAATTTTAATAACAAAAAAATATTAAACCATGTAAAAAAATAAAGTTTCAATTTAGTATTGTTGAAAACTCATCTCATTCAACATTTAATCACTCACTCACTTAGATAGAGATGGGTTTTAAGGAAAATGATCATATAAATATAATCTGGTAAAAGCTGGTATCTCTGGGTATTTACAATGTCCCCTGCAACAGAGAAAACCCTCTCATTTGGGACTGAGGTTTCTGGGACAAGAGAGATATGACTTGGCCCAGGTTGACAGCAGTGGGGAACGTTGTGCATTGTCTTTCCCCCACTTGAGAGGACAAACCATGAGTGAGATAGAGATCTCATGTCTGCATCAATCTGAACAGTGTGCTGACAACACCGCTATTCAGTACGCGCGCGACAACACAGCTGATAAGAACTCGCGCGACAACACCGCTATTCAGTACGCGCGCGACAACACAGCTGATAAGAACTCGCGCGACAACACCGCTATTCAGTACGCGCGCGACAACACAGCTGATAAGAACTCGCGCAACAACACCTCTATTCAGTACACGCGCGGCGACAACACCCGCTTTAGAGTTTTCCAGCTCTTTTTCATCCCCGCTTCTAGCAGCACACTCCATTTCCGCATTACTGGATCTGTAGCGACAACAGACCGCAAGGGATGATGGCCAAGCCTGGGCTGATGGGAATTGTAGTTTTCGCTACCTCCCGTTCGCTTCATTCGCCTGAGCAAATTTTCTCAGAAGACCTATAGTTTTACCGAGTCATGCGACTACTTTAATATCGAAAAAAAATAATATTGCGGTATGACGGTATTTACAATACCGTTACATCCCTAAAAAGTACACATTTTTAAAACTACTTAGTAAAGTACAGTTTCTGAGAAAAAACTACTCAATTACAGTAACTGGAGTATTTGTAATTAGTTACTTTACACCACTGCATACTAAGCAGAGCAAAGACGGTTGGCATTCTACCACAAGATGGCGACAAAGACTGCATAATACGTCTTTAGGGGAGGAAAAGCTTGTAACTACAGCGGATCATACAATTATAAAACAGGTAACAGCGATCTCTGTCTTTTGTATTTTGTAGTGCTGCATTTACACCATAGCAATCTGCCAGTGTTTGCTTTGCTTTGGCTTTTTCGGGGTTAGCTATCGTAATTTCCTGATTGCAACAGAGAAATACTGGGAACTCTCTGTAGAAAACTGCTAGGTCATTACTATTATTAACCTCCTAAAGATGTTTTTTGCACTGAAGATATGGGTGAAGCGTGTGATCAGATAATGGGCTTAACCTTTGACCTCTGCACTAATGATATGACATCATCATCATCATCACACACTGATGGACCTTTGATTTCTGAGGAGCTGCAATGGTCGATAGATATAATAAAAGTCTCGCTGGGGAGCACAAACACTGGAGGATCTTCAGGGTTTCTCAGCCTTTCTGCTCATCAAACAAGCAAATTCAGCACCGCCTGCAGGATTATACAAAACCATATATGTGTTTGTAACTGAAAATGAATACTTATATATGGTTTGGTTTATTAGCTCAACTGAACTGACCCCTGTGTGTGTGTCTGCGTGTGCATGTGTTTTTTTTGTGTGTACATGAAGTGTGTGTGAGATAGAGAGAGAGTGTGTGTGTGTGTGTGTGTGTGTGTGTGTGTGTGTGTGTGTGTGGTGCTCCAGCTGTCCCTGCAGAGGGCAGACAATGCCTCATACACACTCTGTCCTACAAGGTCACTGAAGACCAAGTTATATATTCAGGTTGCAGGTCAATTTGGTGGTTTTAATGTGACATGGCATCTTTTAAAAATTGATGAAAAAAATAAATGTCCAAAAACATGGCATGGTTGTTGCTGCCAGACGGGCTGCTCTGAGTATTTCAGAAACTGCTGATCTACTGGGATTTTCACGCACAACCATCTCTAGGGTTTACAGAGAATGCCCCGACAAAGAGGAAATCTGCAGTGAGCGGCAGTTCTGTGGGCGCAAATGCCTTGTTGATGCCAGAGGTCAGAGGAGAATGGCCAGACTGGTTCCAGCTGATAGAAAGGCAACAGTAACTCAAATAAGCACTCGATACAACCGAGCTCTGCAGAAGAGCATCTCTGAACACACAACACGGCCAACCTTGAGGCGGATGGGCTACAGCAGCAGAAGAGCACACCGGGTGCCGCTCCTGTCAGCTAAGAACAGGAAACTGAGGCTACAATTCACACAGACTCACCAAAACTGGACAATAGAAGATTGGAGAAACGTTGCTGCTCTGATGAGTCTCCATTTCTGCTGACACATTCAGATGCTCGGCTCAACAACATGAAAGCATGGATCATCCTGCCTTGTATCAGCGGTTCAGGCTGGTGGTGGTGGTGTAATGGTGTGGGGATTTTCTTTGGGTCCATTAGTACCAATTGAGCATCAACGCCACAGCCTACCTGAGTATTGCTGCTGACCATGTCCATCCCTTTATGAGCACAGTGTCTCCATCTTCTGATGGCTACTTCCAGCAGGATAACGCAGCATGTCATAAAGCTCAATCATCTCAGACTGGTGAACATGACGATGAGTTCACTGTACTCAAATGGCCTCCACAGTCACCAGAGCTCAATCCAATAGAGCAGCTTTGGGATATGGTGGAACGGGAGATTGGCATCATGGATGTGCAGCCGACAAATCTGCAGCAACTGTGTGATGCTATCATGTCAATATGGAGCAAAATCTCTGAGGAATATTTCCAGTAGCTAGTTGAATCTCTGCCACCACGGATTAAGGCAGATCTGAAGGCAAAAAGGTCTCCAACCTAGTATTAGTAAAGGTGTACCTAATAAAGTGGCCGATGAGTTGAGTTTGTGTGTGTGTGTGTGTGTGTGTGTGTGTGTATATATATATATACACACTGAATATGCAAGAAAAGCCTTTTTTGCAGTGTGAAAATCACTCAATGAAAATGTAAAAAGAAAGAAAGAGTACGCTAAAGTTAATCTCACACATGTTGCACATCTGCTCTAACTGATAGTAAATAAACAATGTCATCATGCATAATTATGGGCTGCGAGGTCTAAGGTCATCAAGGTACACAGTGTTCACTAAGGTAAGGTACAGACTTCAGGACAAACTGCCACTGAAATGTATAAAATGTGATGATAGCTGCATTTCCCGCTGGCTTGATTGCAGTTTATTTAAGATTTTTTATTTATTTGTTTTTAAGGTAGACTTGAACAGAAAGAGGGGCTTTTAAGGGCATTTTGTCTAACATTGGTGAATTACTGAATTAATTATTCTGCCGTACTCTTTATTTTTGCTTTGTGATTTTTGCTTTAGGTTGATGTATATGGCTCTGGCAGGTTTATTTACAGTTGTTGGTGTCATTTTATCAGCAGCTGTTCAATGCTTTAAAGTCTCTAATAACCCTGTTTTATGCAATACACATTATTTATCAGCAGTCAATGCAACATTACACTGCAAAAAACGTGTTTCTAGTCCAAATATCTACTAATTCTTAAATCAGGAAGCATTTTCTAGACAAGAAAAATATATAATCTTCCTTCATTTTCCTTTGGCTTTAGTCTGTTTATTCATCAGGGGTCGCCACAGCAGAATGAACCACCAACTATTACAGCATGTTTTAGACAGCGAATGCCCTTCCAGCCACAACCCAGCACCGAGAAACACCCATACACTCACACACACATCTACTACAGCCAATTTAGTTAGTAACACATGCTGGAATAGTTGGCGGTTCATTCTGCTGTGGCGACCCCTAATGAATAAAGAGACTAAGCCAAAGGAAAATGGCTGAAGATTATATGTTCTGCTGATAAATAATACACTGCAAAAAATGCTTTTCTTACCTAGATTTTTGTCTTGTTTCTAGTCCAAATATCTACAAATTCTTAAATCAAGAAGCATTTCTGGACAGGCTAAACATATAGTCTTGTTTTAAGAAATAATCTGCCAAAATGAAGCGAGTTTTTCCTTTAATCAAGCTTAAATCAGATTATTTTGCTTACCCCATTGGCAGATTATTCAGCTTGAATAAACGAAAAACTCACTTCATTCTGGCAGATTATTTCTTAAAACAAGACAATATGTTTTGCTTGTCTAGAAATGCTTCTTTTAGATATTTGGACTAGAAACAAGACAAAAAATGTAAGTAAGAAAAGCATTTTTTGCAGTGTGTGTATTGCATTACCAGTGCCGTGTGTGTTAACATGTTTATTAGTCTGTTTCTCTCCACAGGGAGAACATGCAAACTCCACACAGAAATGCCAACTGACCCAGCTGAGACTCAAACCAGTGACCCTTTTTGCTGTGAGACAACAGTGCAACACCACTGAGCCACCAAAATATAGTCTTGTTTTCAGAAATATTTAGTCTAAATGAAGTGAGTTTTTCCTTAAAACAAGTTTAATAATCCGCCAATAGGGTAAGCAAAATAATCTTGTTTTTCAATTTGTGATAAGATTATTTTGCTTAGGCACTTTAAAAATGAAAATCTCACATATTATGCTTTTCATTCATTCTTTTTCTTGTCGGCTTAGTCCCTTTATTAATCCGGGGTCGCCACAGCGGAATGAACTGCCAACTTATCCAGCAATCTTTAAGCAGCGGATGCCCAATATATATATATATATATATATATATATATATATATATATATATATATATATATATATATATATATATATATATATATAATTATTATTATTTTTTTACTTAAATAAATGCTTCTTGATTTAAAAATTTTTTAGATATTTGCTCTAGAAACAAGACTAAAACTTTTTGTATCTCTCTATTTTCATTACTAAAGCTATACTGTACATACAGTTGAACTCAAAATTTTTTATCCTCTTGTGCATTTTTTCTTCTTCTTCAAATATTTCCCAAATGATGTTGAACAGATTCAGGAGTTGTTCACAGTGTTTCCCCTAATATTTGTTATTCTGGAGAAAGTCTGATTTGTTTTATTTCGGCTAGAATAAAAGCAGTTTTTAACTGTTTTAAAGCCATTTTAAGGTCAAAATTATTCACCCCCTTCAGCAATATTAGTTTTGGATTGTCTCCAGAACAAACCACTGTTATACAATGACTTGCCTAATTTAAAGTTTCTTGGAGTCCATATCGCTGAGGATCTGACATGAACGGCAGTGGCGTAGCGGACGGGCCCGCAGGGCATGCATTGCGGGGGGGGCCCCGCGTGATTAGGGGGCCTCGCGTTGTCACGATTTTCAATAATTGTAAATCCGGCAACCACAATAATCAAACTCTTGGGAACATCTGTGGTCGGAACCAAAGTTCACAGGTCTGTGTTCTCTAAACTCCTCTCAAGCGGTGGACTACTTCATTCTGATTGCCTGCCGCCGAACCGCGTCATAGCTCATACCATAAAGTTGACATGATTTCAACAATCCTCGACGCTCACACAGGAGAAGACGCGCCGCTGTTTCTCGCCGCCGGTTCTCATTGAAAATGAATGACTTCTGGCTACTTTGACGCTCTCGCCGCTTTCGGTTTGTGATCGCTCCTCAGTTTGTGAAGGCTTCCCTGCCTCCCTTCCCCGCTTCTCAATTTGTGATCGCTTCCCCGTGTTGCACCCAACCCCCACCCCTTCATCAGGGGGCCCTGTCAGTGATCCCTGCAGGGGGGCCTCCGCATTTTGCGCTACGCCACTGATGGACGGCTCACACAGACGCAGTGCTGAGGAAGGCAAAACAACCTCTCTTCTTCTTCAGGCGTCTCAGGAGGTTTGGAATGAGCCCCCACATCCTCCGCTCGTTCTACACCTGCACTGTGGGGAGCATCCCGTCTGGCTGCATCACCACCTGGTATGGGAACAGCACCAGCAGCAATCGCAAAGGCCTACACTGGATTGCGTAGTATGAGGTGAGCTTCACACCCTCCAGGACATCTACACCAGGCGGTGCATGAGAAAAGCCAAGAGAATCATCAGCGACTGCAGCCACCCAAGCCATAGACTCTCTCTGCTACCCTCAGGCAGACGGTTCCGCAGCATCGGATCTTCTAGAACACACGTGCTGCTGACGATGTGACAATAAAAGTGATTTGATTTGATTACTCTAACTTTACAATGCAAGACAAATATAATAGACAACGCAATGCAAAACAAATATCATAACATTGACCTTAAAATGGGTTTAAAACAATTAAAAACTTCGGCTTTTATTCTAGCCAAAATAAAACAAGTAAGACTTTCTCCAGAAGAACAAATATTAGAGGAAATACTGAGAACAATTCCTGAATCTGGTTAACATAATTTAGGAAATATTTAAAAAGAAAACAGCAGGGCGAATAATTCTGACTTCAACTGTATCTGTGTGTGTTTCTGGCTGTATTTTAGGCCTCCTTTAGGACATCCTGCGGAGCGCGGAGGCACAGATGAACCTCTTCAGGAGTTCACGGAGAGATAACCGTGTGGTTTTACAGCATCTCAGATAACAATAAATCATCAGACGGCGATTGAGTAACGCAAGTATTTCACACATCAGTGCTGTAATGTGATTGTGCAGTTTTACACTCTCCACATCTGATTATTAGCAAAGAGCCAATGATGAAGCAGCTAAGAGCCAACCAATCAGACCAGCAGATTCAGCACAGCGCCGCCTTTATGCAAATGAGCTCCGAATGCTTTGTATAAATCATCGGCGCTCATGAGTGCTAAATATAGAGCTTTTTCATGGCTGCTGCATGGAGGGCGCCATCGCGACCAGCGTCTTCCGGTAGAATGCTGAAAACTTCCGTTCACAGAGTGTACAACTGGTAATTTGCTCTCCGAAAATGGGTTTCAATGACGTTTTTAATGGATAACAGAGTGTTTTTGTGACACACAACTTAGAAATGTGTCTGTTAAAGCCGTTATAATCTGTCACATGTGGTTCAAGAGCGTCAGAAATACAGTATATAGTTCACGTGTCTGCCGTCAGAAATAACAGTGTGTGTGTGTGTTCCCGGCCTGTCAGCTGTTAGCTCAGCGGCTCTTTAACACACACACACACACACACACACACACACACACACACACACACACACACACACACACACACACACACACACACACACACACACAGAGAGAGAGAGCAAACCAGAGTACTGGCATGAAACTTAACAGGTATGAAAGTCGTGCAGTTTACATAAATGAGCAATAAAAGTCTGTTATTGATCCTCTGCTGCTGATTTGCTGTTCATTCTAATCGCGAGCCGTTTGTGTTTTATTTCGTGTGTTGTTTTCACCACGGTTTGTGTTTTTCTGTCATTTTGAAATGACACTAGTCTATATTTTCACTTTGTCACAGTTATTAAATCAGTGTGTCAGTGGCACAGTACAGGCTACGTGTGTGTGTCAAACATTTTGCTGAATGACATGTGTTTGGGCTGGTTATATATTTGAAATAAAGAGAAAATGTTGACTTTAGCGATGACGAGGCTTCATTTAAACTGCAGAAGATGCCGTCTGACAGCGAGGGGAAAACGCCTCACAGCAGCTGTTTACCATCCTATTAGATCACATTTCTGTAAATGATCAGTCCAGGAGATGCTGCTGATGGACAACAGTATTAGCTCAAAGAGGATAAAAGCAGGTAAAATAGATTAAAACTATCGTTTCAAAGCTGCCCAAATGTGACTGTTTACACGCATCAGCTGCCGACCGGAAGTTCTTTGCATTCTTCTTGCGCATACACGCAAAGCATCATGGGTAATTTTGCGTTCCAAGAAAAAGGTCTATACACAGTGCTCAGCATAAATGAGTTCACTCATCACAGATCTCTCTTCTACAGAAATATATTCTACAGGATGTTTTACAGTAATATATATGTATGCCGATAAATTAGATTAGTCAGTACCAAAGACAAAACTGATCAACTAATCTAACAAAAGATTACACACACACAAATATTAATTACAAATTTAATAAACAGAAAAACAAGAAAAATATATAAAACATTTTGTAGTTTGGATTTGTTTTAGTTTTTTTGCAATAACAGTTTGAATTTAATTGCATTATTTTAGTATTCCTAAAGATGTTTGGTGACTGAACTCTTATTTTAATGGATCTGGAACTGTTCATTTAAATGCACCTAATGCATAATGGATTTAACTGTTTCAAGAGTTCGCCCTTGGCTGATGATTGATTATGAAGCGTGTTTGGCATGCTGTCCCGGGAGAGAGCCCTGAACTCGTGAGATCCTCGAGCGCGGGGCTCCTTCCCATTGCAGGGCGAGAGGAGAGTCCGAGTTCAGGTAGGTGTCGAGAACTCCCCTGCTTGATAATGTTAGTAGATTGATGCTATGAAGTGCATATGCTGTCAATTTAGATTTGTCAATTTGCTTATGTTACATGTTTTTGGTCTGTGGGAGGAAACCGGAAAGCTCGGTGAAAACCCACGCAAACACGAGGAGAACATGCAAACTCCGCAAAGAAATGCCGACCTGGCCAGGAAGTGTCAGAACCGGTGACATTCTTGCTGCGTGGCAATGATGCTAACCACTAGGCCTCCGTGCTGCCCTGACAAGGACATGGGAGGAGTAGGGGTGGAAGGGGGGATTCTTCAAGATGAAGGTGGCTGAAGTAAGATACTCTGGTTATTTATAGTGGTTAAGGAGTCGTCTGATTGGTAGATCAGTGTTAGCTAATGTGGACCAGGTGCTATTAATCATAAGCGCGCGCTCTTCTCGAAATTAGTTTATAAATAAACTTCACTTCATTTAAATGCACCAAAATATATCATCTATTTTCACTGAGAAATGGACAAAAATATCCAGTTTCCAAAGAGTGTGCACTCAATTATGCTGATGTGTGTTTAAACACTCTCAGAAATAAAGGTGCGTGAGCTGTCACTGGGGTGGTAGCTTTTTAAAAGGTACACATTTGTATTTAAAGGGTATATTGGTACCTTAAAATTATATATCAGTACCTACAATTTTTAAGAGGAACACTTTTGTACTTTTTTAGACATTAATGTGTACACTTGAGGTATTAATATGAGCCGTTAATGTACAAATTTGTACCTTTTGAAAAGGCACAACATCAGTGACAACTCATGTACCTTTATTTCTGACATTCAATTATTCTTATAAGATTAAACAGAAAACATCATTATTTCACTATTTTATTTGTTAAAATGACTATTATTATTGATATTGGAGCGGCACGGTAACTCAGTGGTGTCGCACTGTGGCCTCCCAGCAAGAAGGTCGCTGGTTCGAGTCCCAGCTGGGTCAGTTAGTGTTTCTGTGCATGCTCTTCCCTTTGTTGGCGTGGGTTTACTCCACGTCTTGCACCATATTGAGCCGGGTGTATGATGGGTAAGAAAAGCATCTTTTGCAATGTGTAAAATAAACGTAATGCATTAACTGCTAAGCACACATCACACTATTCTGTCTTTTCCTTCAGAACGCTGTATTCCTGCAGACGGCAGATTTCATGATGTCACCAGGTCAAGGGTCACTGTGTCTGGATGTCACGCTGCACTCTGAGCAGCATTGTTATCATCACCTCAAATCACCAACAGCACTTATTTTGTAAAACAAAGCAAACACTGGAAAGCTGCAGTGTCGCAGTGTGTAGATAAGCGCAGTGTGTGTTGTATAGTTTTATTGTGCGCTGCTGCGGTTATCTGCTGCTCTGTTCTGATAAAACACTGATAATCAATGCCGTCTGACAGACCCGGTGCAGAGTCCAGCACTAATGCTGATGCTTTACTATCACAGGGGCTACTTTTACAGCGAGTACTATAGTGGTTTAAAACTATACTATAGTAAAGGCTACTATACTGTAGTGTTTATATTATAGTATCTACAACGCTTTGTTATTGAATGCTGCAGCATATAATGTATTATTAACTATGATGATCCACTGTCATCATGATATGTGCTGATCAAATAATGAGATAGTTTGTCCGTAATTGACAGCTGCTGCAAGTAAAACACTTCCAGGCATGATGTTCTCTCAGTATGTGTAGTGTGAGCACTCACGGTTTATTGCTGATGAGTGTATATATGATACAATAAATCATTAGAGATCAGAGGGAACATCCTGAATGCTTTGCGCTGTTACGACACATCCCCCTTCTCCATAGTAGGGTTCAAAAACCACCACAGTGTTTTTGAAACACACTATAGTAAAGTACTTGAATTAAAAGTATTTGATAACAATAGCATAGCAATAATATAAAGAAACAAATGTAGTTTTTTACAACAATATGGTATATTATACTACTATAAACCACAGTTTACTTTTACTAAAAACTAAAGAATACAATGGTATTTATTACAGTATTTACTACAGCAATTTACCAGAGTACTTGAATTAATCTACTGTGGTGATTCTACAGTTGCCATGGCAACACAACAACTATAGTAAATAATCTGTTTTAGTTGTTATGGTAACACAACAGCTATAGTAATTGATCTGTTGTGGTGATTCTACAGTTGCTATGGTAACAACTACTGTAGTAAATAATCTGTTGTGGTGAGTCTACAGTTGCTATGGTAACACAACAACTATAGTAATCCATCTGTTGTGGTGATTCTACAGTTGCTATGGTAACATAACTACTATTGTAAATAATCTGTTGTGGCGAGTCTACAGTTGCAGTGGTAAAACGACAACTATTGTAATTGATCTGCTGTGGTAATTTACAGTTGCTATGGTAACACAACAACTATAGTAATCGATCTGTTGTGGTGATTCTACAGTTGCTATGGTAACTTAACTACTATAATAAATGATCGGTTGTGGCGAGTCTACAGTTGCTATGGTAACATGACAACTATAGTAAATGATCTGTTGTGGTGATTCTACAGTTGCTATGGTAACTTAACTACAATAATAAATAATCTGTCTTGACGATTCTACAGTTGCTATGGTAACATGACAACTATAGTAAATAATCTGTTGTGGTGATTCTACAGTTGCTATGGTAACATAACTACTATAGTTAATAATCTGTTGTGGTGATTCTACAGTTGCTATAGGAACATGACAACTGCAGTAAATGATCTGTTGTGGCGAGTCTACAGTTGCTATGGTAACATAACTACTATAGTAAATAATCTGTTGTGGTGATTCTACAGTTGCTATGGTAACACGTCAACAATAGTAATTGATCTATTGTGGTTATTCTACAGTTGCTATGGTAACACAACAACGATAGTAAATGATCTGTTGTGGTGAGTCTACAGTTGCTATGGTAACTTAACTACTATAGTAAATAATCTGTTGTGTCGAGTCTACAGTTGCTATAATAACACGACAACTATAGTAAATGATGTTGTGGCGAGTCTACAGTTGCTATGGTAACAAGACAACTATAGTAATGGATCTATTGTGGTGATTCTACGGTTGCTATGGTAACATAACTACTATAGTAAATAATCTGTTGTATTGATTCTACAGTTGCTATGGTAATGACAACTACAGTAAATAATCTGTTGTGGTGACTCTACAGTTGCTATGGTAACACGACAACTATAGTAATAGATCTGTTGTGGTGATTCTACTGTTGCTATGGTAACACGACAACTATAGTAATATAAACAAATGAATGAAGTTTCCTCCAACTATAGGGTGTATATACACCACAGTTTACTGTAGTAAACACAGCTTATCATGGTAGTTAATACTACAGTATAAGCTGGAGCCTTCATTAAGTTGTAGATACTTGAGTATTATAGTATTTCTCAGATGTGTGGTTTTTTCCACTGGTCTTACATGAATAATCACACATGTCGCTTTTTCCGAGGCTTCTGTGGCTCTCTGAAGGCCTCTTTTCTGCTTGGACACGCTCAGATGATGCGGCTCATGAAAATGACACACAGAAAACGGATGTATTTACATCATCTCATGACTGATTCATAATTTGAAGACAGCGTGCAGATATAAGCAAGTAGATATAAATCAATCAGCACAGCAAAACCTCATGCAGGATGATTCATCCCGGCTGTTTGAAGTGCATGACATTCAAATCAGAGCTTGGCTATAAATATGATTGAATGTGTGTGCTATTTACGTCCTGACATAACCTTTATCCTGGGCGACGAAGTGGCGCAGTAGGTAGTGCTGTCGCCTCACAGCAAGAAGGTCGCTGGTTCGAGTCCAAACACATGCGGTGAATTGGGTAGGTTAAATTGTCCGTAGTGTATGAGTGTGAATGAGCGTGTATGAATGTTTTCCAGAAATGGGTTGCGGCTGGAAGGGCATCCACTGCGTAAAACATGTGCTGGATAAGTTGGCAGTTCATTCCGCTGTGGTGACCCCGGATTAATAAAGGGACTAAGCAGACAAGAAAATGAATGAATGAATCACCTTTATCCTTTATTTGTTTGTCTTGTTTCTAGGCCAAATATCTAAGAAGTCTTGAATTACGCATTTTCAAAACTGTGAATTTTATTGTCTTGTTTTAAGAAAGGAGACAAAGTGAGTTTTTCATTAAAACAAGCTTAATAAATCACCTTTCAAAAAGAAAAGCAAGAATATTTTTCTTAGTCCCTTATTTAGCAGGGGTCACCACAGCGGAATGAACCGCCAACTATTGCACCATATGTTTTACACAGTGGATGCCCATCCAGCCACAATCCAGTACTGGGAAACACCCATACACACTCCTTCACACACTTATACACTACGCATGTGTTTGGACTGTGGGGGAAACTGGAGCACCCAGAGGAAACCCACGCAAACACTAGGAAAACATGCAAACTCCACACAGAAACACCAACTGTTTCAACCGAGACTCGAACCAGGGACCTTCTTGCTGTGAGATGACCCTAACCACTGAGCCACCATGCTGTCCGTAAATCTCGTATATATTGTAGATGGACAAATTTCCCATCTGCATATGTAAAATATCCTTTTGGCTGATTCTGCACACTTGTTATGAATGTGCAATTTCCCTGTCAAATTGACATGAAAAATAAAACTATAACTCATCTCTAATAGCTGATTTATTTTTTGTCATGATAACAGCACATAATATTAGACTACATATGCTTCAAGACACTAGTGTTCAGCTTAAAGTGACATTTAAAGGCTTCATTAGGGTAATTAGACGAGTTATTGGTTTGTTCTGTGATAATTAATAAATAATAATCTCTTTAAAGGCAATGCTATTTACCACAGCAGTTTTACATGTTTGTTTTAGAAAGTTTTTGGAGGACTAATCTTCAATTATATATGAAAATGTATATGCATGCACACAGTATACACTCACCGGCCACTTTATTAGGTACACCTGTCCAACACAAATTCCAAATCAGCCAATTACATGGCAGCAGCTCAATGCATTTAGGCATGTAGGCATGGTCAAGACGACCTGCTGCAGCTCAAACTGAGCATCAGAATGGGGAAGAAAGGGGATTTAAGAGACTTTGAACGTGGCAAGGTTGTCGCTGCAAGACGGGCTGCTCTGAGTATTTCAGAAACTGCTGATCTGCTGGGATTTTCACGCACAACCATCTCTAGGATTTACAGAGAATGCTCCGACAAAGAGGAAATATGCAGTGAGCGGCAGTTCTGTGGGCGCAAATGCCTTGTTGATGAGGCCAGAGGTCAGAGGAGAATGGCCAGACTGGTTCCAGCTGATAGAAAGGCAGCAGTAACTCAAATAAGCACTCGCTACAACCGAGCTCTGCAGAAGAGCATCTCTGAACACACAACACGTCCAACCTTGAGGCGGATGGGCTACAGCAGCAGAAGAGCACACCGGGTGCCGCTCCTGTCAGCTAAGAACAGGAAACTGAGGCTACAATTCACACAGACTCACCAAAACTGGACAATAGAAGATTGGAGAAACGTTGCTGCTCTGATGAGTCTCCATTTCTGCTGACACATTCAGATGCTCGGCTCACAATTTGGCCTCAACAACATGAAAGCATGGATCATCCTGCCTTGTATCAGCGGTTCAGGCTGGTGGTGGTGGTGTAATGGTGTGGGGGAGGTTTTCTTTGGGTCCATTAGCACCAATTGAGCATCAACACCACAGCTTACCTGAGTATTGCTGCTGACCATGTCCATCCCTTTATGAGCACAGTGTCTCCATCTTCTGATGGCTACTTCCAGCAGGATAACGCAGCATGTCATAAAGCTCAATCATCTCAGACTGGTGTCTTGAACATGACGATGAGTTCACTGTACTCAAATGGCCTCCACAGTCACCAGAGCTCAATCCAATAGAGCAGCTTTGGGATATGGTGGAATGGGAGATTGGCATCATGGATGTGCCGCCGACACATCTGCAGCAACTGTGTGATGCTATCATGACAACATGGAGCAAAAACTCTGAGGAATATTTCCAGTAGCTTGTTGAATCTGAATCTGAATTCTGAGGGCAAAAAGGAGTCCAACCCGGTACTTGTAAGGCAGAGGTACCTCAGTCCTGGAGGGCCAGTGACCTGCATAGTTTAGCTCAGACTTCCTTCAACATACCTGTCTGGAAGTTTCTAGAATACCCAAACAGCTTGATAAACTGGTTCAGGTGTGTTAAATTGGGTTTGGAAATGGGTTTGGACACCCCTGTAGTAAGGTGTACCTAATAAAGTGGCCGGTGAGTGTATATGGTTTTGTATAATCCTGCAGGCGGTGCTGAATTTGCTTGTTTGATGAGCAGAAAGGCTGTGAAACCCTGAAGATCCTCCAGTGTTTGTGCTCCCCGGCGAGACTTTTATTATATCTATCGACCATTGCAGCTCCTCAGAAATCAAAGGTCCATCAGTGTGTGTGATGATGATGATGATGTCATATCATTAGTGCAGAGGTCAAAGGTTAGGGCCATTATCTGATCACACGCTTCACCCCAGATGACACTTCACCTGATGAGATTTCGGCTGCATCCACCAATCAGGAGCCTGCGGTGCGGTGGTTAATAATTATTAATCAGTGATTGTGAGTGTATTAAAGCGTCTGTCGGACCCTCAGGGTCACTCTGTATTCAGCTCTCATCATGTCGTTCACTGGGAAATATCAGCTGGAGAGTCAAGAGGGCTTCGTGGAGTTCATGAAGGCCGTCGGTGAGACCCACAGCATTTATTTTTTCAACAGGAATCATAAGTAAAGCCAAAATAGAAGAGCTACGGGCGAATCAGATGCATGGAAATGGCATTTTAGTAATGACTTCAATTTTCATCAATGCCTAAGGTCGAGAAGATAGGTGATGATAACTTGATTTTAATAAGCGTGTGGATTCACATCTACGAATCTGCAATGCAAACCCTATGGAATGGCTTGAACGATTTTATTTGAATGCACATTTGCTGTAAAATATCATGCAAACGTCTCTTTTTTTGGACATTTGCATTGGAAATCATGACATAAATACATGGCATGACACTGCAAAAATGCTTTTCTTGTCTCATTTCTAGCTATAAGTATTTAAAAGATCTTAAATCGAGAAGCATTTTCTTGACAAAGTAACAAAGTATAGCAGAAATAAATAAATTAAGTGAGTTTTTCCTTTAAAACAAGCAAATAATCTGCCTTGTTTTAAGGAAACTCACTTAATTTTGACTATTTCTGAAAATTAATATATTCAGTCTTTTCATGCATCCAGAAAATGTGTCTCGATTTAAGAATGTTTAGATATTTGGACTAGAAACAAGACTTTTGCACTGAAACACAAGTGAAGAAGTTATTACCCTCCTGTGAATTTCATTATTTTAATATTAATATATTAATAATTCATACATCTCAAGAGCAGCACGATCACCTCACAGCAAGAAAATCGCTGGTTTGAGCCTCAGCTGGATCAGCGTTTTTGTGTGGAGTTTGCATGTTCTCCCTGTGTTCGCGTGAGTTTCCTCTGGTTTCCTCCACAGTCCAAACACATGCGCTATAGGGGAAGTGGGGAAGCTAAATTGGCCGTATTGTGCACGTGGGATTAAGAGTACTGGGTTGCAGCTGGAAGGGCATCCGCTATGTAAAACATATGCTGGATAAGTTGGCAGTTCATTCCACTGTGGTGACCCCTGATTACTAAAGAGACTAAGCCGAAAAGAAAATGAATGAATTTCTCAAAAGCAATGTTTATTATTTTCATATATTTTTATTATTATTATTACTTTATATACAGTTTTCTTCTGTCTTTATATCTTTTATTATTGTTATGATTATTATTAATTTATTTTTGTAAATATTTGTCATAAATAAAATACATATACTCAGTAAAAGAAAATCCTGGTTGCCCTAAATTTTTAAGCTGAATTAAATTAGTCTTATGAGTCTATTAAACTTTGAATATCATGTTAAACTGACTGAAAACAGCTTGCATAACTTGTGAAATTAAGTTAGAACATGGTTAACTTAGTTTAATAATTTACAATAACCTATTCTGTCAAGAATAATTGATCATAAAATGTTTCCAGTGTTTATCAATTTTTATTCCTATATTTTTATAATCCTTAAAATAAATTTTACTTTTTTATTTTAACTTGTTTTCTATTTTAATTCTGTATTTTTGTATTTATTTACTTGTATTTTTTTATTTTTTTTAGTTTAGTCAAAATAAAAAAAATAAATAGGAACAAGTAAAACCACTTTAGTCAATACCATCATTCATTCTTTTGGCTTAGTCCTTTTAATAAACAGGGGTCGCCACAGCGTATTGAACCGCCAACTTATCCAGCGTATGTTTTATGCCCTTCCAGCTGCAACCCAACACTGGGAAACACCCATACAATACCCATACTCGTTCACACTCATACACTATGGCCAATTTAGTTGATCAATTCCCCTATAGCACATGTGTTTGGACTGTGGGGGAAACCAGAGCACCCAGAGGAAACCCACGCCAAAACAGGGAGAACATGCAAACTCCACACAGAAACATCAACTGACCCAGCCAGAACCAATGATCTTCTTGCTGTGAGACGATTGTGCTACCCACTGCGCCCCTGTGATACCCCAATATTATTATTGCTATTATTATTAGTCTACAGTACAAACCACAGTCTAATGCCTTCCCTAATAAATTGCAGTAAGCTGAACATTAGTATCTTGCTAGATAACTAGTAAATGATGTACTGTCATCAAAGCAAAACAAAAGAAATCAGTTCTAAAAACTCGTATGCTTATTAAAAATGCTGTGGATCTCTGTTAAACAGCACTTTGGAAGTATTATAAACACTATATATTTCACAGGCGGGTGAATACACTTGTGTTGAGCTGTAAATTGATGCATCTGATGATGAAATGAACACACGATTGTTTCAGGTCTTCCTGACGACATGATTGAGAAAGGCAAAGACATCAAGAGTGTGTCTGAGATCGAGGAGAACGGAAACCAGTTTAAAGTGACCGTCACGACCGGATCAAAAGTGCTGACCAACAGCTTCACCATCGGGCAGGAGGCCGACATTGAGACGCTGACCGGAGAGAAAGTCAAGGTGAATATCTGCTTATCCATGCAGTAAAATACATATGCATATTGAAGCTTAGTGACTTTACCTTTAACTTTAATTTGTTGGGTAGACTAATTAAACTGACTTGCAATCAGCAAATGCAAAATATCTTTTTGACTGTTATATCAAGATATCCTTCTGGCATGTTGTAAATTTCTGTATTATTATTTATTTATGTATTATTAATATTATTTATTTATTTATATATTATTATTATTATTATTATTATTATTATTATTATTATTATTATTATTTATTTCTGTATTATTTATTTATTGAGTATTATTATTATTTATGAATTCTTCTTTTTCTTCTTCTTCTTCTTCTTCTTCTTCTTCTTCTTATTATTATTATTATTATTATTATATATGTAATATTATTATTTATTTACAAATTATTGTTATTAATGTATTAATTTTATTTATCTGTTTAATTATTTACGTATTATTATTAACTTTATTATTAATATTATTATTATTAGTAGTAGTATTATTTATGTATTATTATTTATTTACGAATTATTATTTTTTATATTGTATTAATATTAATATTATTTATTTATTTATGATTAGTATTATTAATTATTTATTATTATTATTTATGTATTATTACTCTTTAATTATATACTATTATCTATTTATCTATTATTATTATTATTTATGTATGTATTTATGTATTATTATTATTACTTATTTACTAATTATTATTATTATTATTAGTAGTAGCAGTAGTAGTAGTAGTAGTAGTATTAATAATAATAATAATAATAATAATAATAATAATAATAATAATAATAATAATAATGTATTAATATTAATATTATTTATTTATTTATGATTAGTATTATTTATTTATTATTATTATTTATGTATTATTATTAGTATTAACATTATTTATGTATTATTATTTATGTATTTATTTATTACAATTATTATGGCGGCACGGTGGCTCAGTGGTTAGCACTGTGGCCTCACAGCAAAAAGGTCACTGGTTCGAGTCCTGGCTGGGTTAGTTGGTGTTTCTGTGTGGAGTTTGCATGTTCTCCCCGTGTTGGCGTGGGTTTCCTCCAGGTGCTCCAGTTTCCCCCACAGTCCAAACACATGCGCTATAGAGGAACTGATCAACTAAATTGGCCGTAGTGTATGTGTGTGAACGAGTATGGGTATTGTATGGGTGTTTCCCAGTGTTGGGAAACCTGAGAGAGAGAGAGTAATATGACGACTCTTGAGAACCCGAAGGAAACCCACGCCAACACAGGGAGAACAATTAGGTTTGACCCAATGTAGGGTTGGTTATGGCAATGCAGCATGTTTCAGATTAATGATGAGTGTGTGTGTGTGTGTGTGTGTGTGTGTGTGTGTGTGTGTGTGTGTGTGTGTGTGTGTGTGTGTGTGTGTGTGTGTGTGTGTGTGTGTGTGTGTGTGTGTGTGTTTCAGACTACTGTGAACAGAGAGGGAAATAAGCTGAAGGTGGTGCTGAACAGAATCACATCCATCACAGAGCTGGTGGACACAAACACACTGGTCAATGTGAGTCTCACTAACATCACTCTAGTTGATGCAGTTGAAGGCAGATTTATTTGCCCTCCTGTAGAAAAGTATTTGATTTCGTTACAAACATTTTACAAGTGATGTATGATCAAGCAAGGAAAATTTCTAATTATATATTTATTTATTTATTATTATTTTTTTTTATTTCTTTATCTTTTTAGTTTGGCTGAATTAAAAGTTGTTGTTGTTATTAGAATAGTATAAAATGTGTATTTATTTTCAGCTTAAGGTGAATATTATTAGCCCCTCTCATTTGTTCCCCAATTGTCTCCAGAACAAACCACTGTTATACAATGACTTGCCTAATTACCCTAACTGTACCCTAATTACCCTAGTGAAGCCTTTAAATGTCACTTTAAGCTGAACACTAGTGTCTTGAAGAATATCTAGTCTAATATTATGTGCTGTCATCATGGTGAAGATAAAAGAAATCAGTGATTAGAGATGAGTTATTGACTTCCGGTTATGGCGAGGTGCTGAGAGGTCGCAACCTTTTAGCTCTGCTGCTAGTTTGCAATTACTCCTACAATACCAACTAGCATTGTATTTAAAGTCAAGCAACACAAATATAAAAGTATAGGGAAGTAAAATGTCACGCAAAGGTGCCGAGAAACACAAGAAAAAGACCAGAAATGAAGCTGAATATTCTGAGGGTGAAGAAACTAACGACGCCATGACAGCTGCGGATGGCTCTGAACAAGATGCTGATGAAGTAGTAACTTCGGGTGAAAATAACGAAGATATTATGAAAGCTGTAATGTCTTCGAAAAGTGGACTTTACAAGACAATTTATGGAGTCCCACCAACAATTACGAAGATAAGTAGGGAAGGAATGCACAGGGCGGATAGCACAAGCAGAGCAATGCATACTGTAAGTAAGCTGTTATCCAGAGTGAGCATGCTATACTGTTGAAACACTTTCAAACAAAGTGGAAGACTTGGAATGCATAAGTCAACGCAACAACATAAGACTGGT